>NW_026867208.1:0-4941 GCF_026571515.1 Ruditapes philippinarum | reverse complement strand
CTATGAACATCTACTACATTTCTATGTAGGGCGATGCATTTTTTTTGCCCTACGCAGATTGCGCTTGCGCGAGAAAATACTTCTTCCGATCGATTTTTCATAGCAACGGACCGCGTCGTGTGTGTGTGTGTATTTGCGTTTATTTATACTCGCCACCGGTTGCCCATATGGGCGAGTCCTCCAGAAGAGTATCAGTCATTTTATTTTTTGGAGGATAGTGCAATTACAGATACATAAAGATGCCCCAATTCCGCGTCGTGAAAAGGTCTATACAGCTTTATACTCGTATGCCTCCAGATGAGCCAAAAATATTTCAAGAGAACATCAAACTTGAGAAAAATATACTACGACTTCAAGAGAAAGTAAAAAGATTCAAGATTCAAGAATAATTTACATGTTTTATGCGATTGATAATTGTTTTTGTGGTAGTTACTACTATTTTTGTACTGCGTGACTAACGACGTAAGAAGTATTTTCGCATATTTTGACCTCTTTTGAGTAATTTGCGTGGACTGTGAACGCCGTTTGCAATGTTTTAACATTTTTTCTTTGTTCTCTTCACAATACTTTAGTTTGAATACAGTTTCAAAAAGTTCATAAAAAATAAGCATGAATCTGGAGGCATATGCCGATTTCATTTATTATTCTGTAAATGTCTTCAAAATAAATAAACTAGGCAGTCAAAGGAACGAAACTTTTCTCCTTGTTAAGAAAAAAAATGGTGGTTTCCTAACTAAGAGCGTGAAGATTTCACAATAGTTGCCACAATGAACTCTTAAAACGTTAAAGAACATGTCAAATGAATGGATTGGACATGTTTCAATCATAAAATATCCACAATGTCTGTTATTGTAACTTCCAGGGTTTGTTCAAATCACTTGACTTGTTTTAAAACTACTCAGTGATTATGTCAGCGTCTAAATTTCGTTAAACATGTATAGATATATTCACGCTTCAAACTAAAACAAACATGGAATTTATACAGACATATATGCAAGGACTTTAGAAATGTCATTTTAGCGTGATTTGAGTACACATGATCATTCTTATATGTTTGTCATTAATTTGCCTGAGTATCTCTTTTAGCCTACCACGACAACTAACACACATATTTTTATCTCGTATCTGGCTTATGACGCAATATAAGTTCAAAGATTACAAAAAGAGAGGGAAAAACACATCCAACAAAAAGAGAGGGAAAACACCTCCAACTACAGTCATGTATAGTTAAACAATTATGAAATAGTATAGCATGCTGTTTCCTTGTCAACTTTTAATATAACTATCGTTTGTTTACCTTGGCGACAGAGTTGCGTTGTTGCATAAATGAACACTTAACCTCATGAATATGTAACCTGCGTTAAATTTGGAGCATTTTTTTTTTTTGAAAATTAAGGGATTTCAATATAAAGATTAGACTGCGTGGATTTCAGACTGAGCTGACTGTATTCTTCCGGTTCTCGCAGGTTTTCATACATGTATAAAGTGCATGCCAATTCTCGGGCCGGGATGAAACGTTTACAGGTTGATCATGCTTATCATACATGATAGCGAAACAAGCATTTATTTTGTCCATGTCACATAGTGTATAGTCTGTATAAGTTATTGGAGTGAATGGGAAACATGCACTGACAATCCAGGAAGATTCTCTCTATGTAACATTGTTTATCTATTTTCAAGTTTTCCAGTGTAAATTCATATCTTTTTTGCCAATTAAAAAAGTAATGTGAAGAAGGAAAAGAAACTCTTTCCCATACACTGGTAGTCAAGATTAAAGTGATGACTTGTGAAAAGTAGGGGTAAGTTATGATGCCGACACGGTTGTTCATGAGGAAAAATGATGTAAGGGGGAATACCAGATACAACAGTTTCCATGACTAGGCTCCGTTATAAATATGTTCTCTCAAAAAGAGGGTCTAATTTCATTCGAAATTGGCATAACTAGTTTAAGGTGCAATGTATAATGATTTAAACAGTTACATTTTTTATTGTGATCAATTGATATACATGTGAGTTGATAGCTTATTGATATCTACCATTTTAATACGGGAATCACAAATTCACGTGCCGCACGACAATGTACTTTTTGTAGACTAGTCTAGTAATACAAATACTATGCAAATGTAGATGAAAAATAATGTTGCAACTGTACAATAAGACGCCATCATTCGCAGAAGTCGGACGAGTTGCTTACTAGAAGACGAACGTGGACATACTTGTCTAGCGGAACCAACAAGTTACAATAATTATAGCTATTAAATATTCAACGCTTACTAGCACCAGTTGCGTTTGAAAAAAAGTCGAGAATAACTTCTGAAAATGCTGGATTTTACAACAATTGTTATCATAGGTTCATCCATTTGTTTAGTTACCGTACCTTTCTTAATATTAATTGCCTACCAGTGTTATAAAAACCACTTAAAAGTTAATGAAAGTACGCATGCTGTAAGGAACAATTTAAATAACCTGAACTTGGAGTCGGGAATAGATCCTATAGATTACAGTAAACATGAACCTCCCCCGGATTATGAGTCTCTAAACAACGTGAATGACAAAGATGATGTTATTGTAGACAGTGCATTGACGGAGATATATATCGTGTCACCGCCATCATACAGCGATTACATGGCAAATATCGACAAGTATATGCTATCCAATGTCAAACAAAGCTAGTAAAATATAAATCTGTAGCGTGTTATATCTCTTTTCTGTATTTAATGAATGTTGAAAAAAACGTGTAACAAAAAAAAAACAACAACAAAAACAACATAACTCTACATCCAGTTCACAGTGTTATTAACATTTAATGTCGTAAGATTACAGGGGTTTATTGATGTCAGAAGGACTTCGATGACAAGAAGGAATTGACATTTTCTTATTGTAAAGATATACATCCATCACCAGTTGGATATTTCAGACTTTACCTAGAATAGGTTTTACATAGAATAGACTTTACATAGATTAGACTTGATCTAGAATAGACTTTACCTAGAATAAACTTTACATATAGAATAGATTTTACCTATATAGCTGTGAATCTATATACATGTATCTAAATAAAATGTGAACATATAGATAAAGTCAACATTGTTGGTACATCTTGAAAGACATGTTTGGTTTTCTCTTTGATTTAGGTTCTGTTACGTATAGATGGGATTGAAATGGGCGGATTTGACGTGTTATTTGGAAAAGCTATAAATTGTTCAAGTAAAATGTATTAAAAACTTTTAGTGAATGCATTATTTGAAACACGGTAATAGGTTCACTGTGGATAACGACTTGAATAAAACATACCACATGGTTAACATCGTTACCACAGTTAACATCGTTACAACAGTTACCATCGTTACAACAGTTCGCTCTGTAGAGACTCGAGCACCTGCTTCGGACCTTCAGGTTCTCGCTTGTTCAGATAGACTGATACTAAAGAAAGCATGACTCTAACAGTGTGACAGTTAACAATACAGCTGTCTACATTTTAGAGGTTATACTTCACTGTATCATATACTCTCAGATCGTTTTTATTTTCTTTATTGAATTTTTTCGCAGACGTTTGCTGAATAATAAAATCATTTTATTTTAACTTGGTTCATTTCTGTCCATAAAAGGTCCTCATTTTGTACACACATGCGCTTTTTATCACGGCAAACATTGTAATTATCACGAAAACTTCTAGCGGCAAAAAAAAGTTAACCTATAATTTGTTTTTTTTATTATTTTTAAATAATTTAAGATACTCATTCTACTATTTATAAAAGTTATTTTCAATACAAATATTTCGAGCAGCAGATGGTCTATGCATATGTGTGCATTTGTTGAAGAAAAAAAAACAAATAATATTTCATCTTACAGCTGTAATTCTTGTTAACTCTGTTAAGGAATCATTCTTAATATTTTTTGTTTCCAGCTTATTTTCCTAACTGGGAAAGAGTTACTGTAATAGTAGCAATATAATAATAAATTTATGGTAAGCATAACAATATCTTACATGAGATACTTTAAAATATATTCTCTCCTTGCTATTTATAAAAATCAAAAATCAGATATATAAAAAATATTTTCTGTTTTACGAAATTTTTTACTGTCTTATGAAATAAAACGACCATAAACATCTTAAAGGTAGCGTTTAAACATATAAGATCAATACACAGGTATAAGTTAATAGAAACATACTTTTGTGTAAACATTTCGTAGCTTTTGGCCATTTTTATGATGTAGTCATGTTAAACCGGGTAGCTTTAATATGTTTGAACTTCCTAGTACGGTTATAGTCTAACATTTTGCTATAAATATGTTCAAAATTGTTGATAAAATGGCGTTTAAACATGACACAACGTGAAATATCTAAAATGGGAATATGTTAATGAAATCTGTAGGAATATACATAAATGCGTTCACCATACTTCTGCTGGATATCACTTCCGCTAAAGTACCGACATGTAAGTTTTTATATTATCGTAATAATTATTATATAATTATGTTAAAACAAGAACACTTTAAATAGCCGCTTTAATTTTCATCCACATATTGTACTAGTTTACCTGAAGGTTAGTGTCAAGAAATAGGACATTGAACTTCACCCTGTCTTGCGATTAATATGTACTAATTTCTTGCGATCAATATCTACCATGTCTTGCGATTACAAGGATTTGTTACTTTCGATCATGGAAGATTCTACCAAATATATATTAAATTGTACATTTCTTGCAATAACAGGAAGTAGACGTGAACTTTACTAAATATTAAAGAGCTGATATTAAATAATTAAACGACATCGCCGTCCATCGCCGTCCTACATGCCGCGTGCTTCAATATTTTGTTTCTTTCATGGAAAAAAAAACACAAATAACCACTATTTGGGTTTGACAGTAAGCCCTAAATTACAAATGAAAACAGCTGACAAATTTGGGCAGTACAGTATAGATCTATATTAAATTTAAT
>NW_026867207.1:20000-251560 GCF_026571515.1 Ruditapes philippinarum | reverse complement strand
AACCATCTAAATCAAAAATCTTAGCAAAAATGTATTACAAGAAACAAAAAAACAAAATCTCCTACACCCCGGAAACATCAGGTATTCCTAGAAAAGAGCAAAAAAAAAAACAAAAATTTTAAAGAGAGAATAGATGAAATATGAAAATGAATCTTCAGAGGATGAAAATATCTGAAAAAGATAAGTGTCTTTATTCAAAAAAATTCTCTCCTGATACTAGCAAAAGACCTTTCATAATCATAGTCCAAGTGGGGTCAGTGTGATAAGTGCAATGGTTTGGGTTTCATTTGGCCCTTTTCTGTAACCCAGTAAGAGTGCTTTAAGAAAAAGGGGACCAGATTTTTATGCCCCAAACTGGTGGACAGTCACACTAATGCAAAATGAAACAAATAATAAAAAGCTAAAAACTGACCTTTGTAAATATGGTAAAAAACTGTTAATTACCGTTTCTGGAAGTTGAAATTTTTAAAATTTTCGTTTATTTACCAAGTTGATGAAATTTTTGACATTGTGTGACGCTTTTTATTGAAGTGCAGTATTGAGTCGGGAAAGTGGATCGAAAAGTGGCCCAGTAAAATTTAACATGGCCGGGAAAATAGGTTTCAACAATGTTTTGACTGTATTGCATATTTGTTTTTCAAGGTAAAGATTTCAAAAAATTGTTGAATTATTAAAGTTTGAAAGATTGATATTAATGGAATTATAATAGAAAAGTTATTTAAATCACTTCACTGACAGTTGTTGTTGGAAAGTTTGTTAGCTGATCGAAAAGTGGCTGTACGTGGATACTATATTGTATCGCTAGGGAGAAAGTATGTAATGAAATTGAAACTAAAACCTTTTTACTCAGAAGTATCAGTAAAATAATTGTGAATATGAAATTAATGACGAAAGCCGAATGGAATTATTATGTTTTTCAAGAAGCCAAAGAAAAATATTTCGTCTCTTGATTGTAAGACAATGCTATAATACAGTAAACAAACTATGTATTTCATGATATATATCAAAGACAGACAGACAGTGATATTATTTATGTAAATATTGTTACATTAACAAAACATTTGTCTACTTTTTTCATAGTTCATCCTTAGAACGTATATATTATATTAAAATTCTATGTTATTAGCAAGGTTTACTGACACGGCAAGAATGCAACTTGTTTTTAAACACTTACGTCAAATTAAAGAGCAATGAAATTATTTAAATACTGTAAATTCGACATTAATGCCAAAATGCTGATGTGTTAAGAAATTGAGCTCACGAAGTAATTGCTAAATATATATAAGCTCATTTCTGAGGGTGTTAAAGAGGGTTGTTTTAATGAACTTAAAGTGGATACATTTTCATAGGTATTGTTAAAGGAAAGCAAACATTAAAAATGTATCATTTTGATATATTTATGAAATATTGTTGTGAAAAGTTGTAAAGATTCTAAGTGTTTAAGTATGAACATTTTATTGATAAATAATATTTTTTACATTTATTCTAGAAAAATTTATCATAAGCTATAAAATGTATGTACTACAACATCCATTCATAATTCTTTTGTGGTTTGTTGTTATGTCTAATACATTATACTATAAAACACTTTATATATTGTATTACAGGCTTTCCATAATAGACCAAATTTACTTTAATAAAAACTTTTTATGCCTTGAGAGCAACAAAGGAACAAAATTGAGGATAGCAGCGTCCTTGTAAATATTCTAATCTTAAAGCTTTTGCACTAGACGTGCGTCACCTAAGGCAATTGTGCTTCATTTGATTATAACAGTTGATTAGCGGCGTTTTCTTTGCATACAAAGTGTTATCACACAATGTCATTTAAGCATGTTTATCTTGAGGATAATATATAATAACAAACAGCAAACATTACATTTCAAGGCAATACTGTTCTATCTGTTTCCAGATAATGCCTCTTGATTTTTACCTGCTTTTCTGTGATATTTAACAAAACATGTCAGTTGGTAAAATAGCTTAACCAGAAGTTGATACTAATTGTTAGAATACTATAATGTCTTTTAAAAGAAGATAGTTTTATTTCTTAAATTTTGTTGAATTCACAAACAAATATTGAAGTATTTGCAAATACGTTATGCATAATAAATTATATAGACGTTTAGCCAAAAGAAGCAAATGAGTTCAGAATGTGTTTTGATGTAGGATGGCACAACCGTATACGATCATTTATAAACACATTTACTTATGACCAGAAGATTAATATCTTTTTCTTATTAATTGTTAGACATATACTTTTGATATAACACAAATATGAATAATTGTATTTTTATAAGTAAAATAAATAAAAAGATAGATAAATAAATAAATCAATCAATCAATCAATAAATCAATCAATCAATCAATCAATCAATAATATTTTTCTGAATCATTTGCAAAAAACATCATCCTATCAGTGTATAAAATTCATCTACTATTTAAATAAATAGATAGATAAATCAATCAATCAATCAATCAATCAATCAATAAATAATATTTTTCTGAATCATTTGCAAAAAACATCATCCTATCAGTGTATAAAATTCATCTACTATTTATTCTTCTTTCTGATTTAATATGTAAATTACTGATATATATTATATCGTTTGTCAAAATAATAATTGATTAGTACTAAACAATATAGAATGGTTTAACATGAGCTACAACTCTTTTGTATTAGAAGTTTATAAAAGACACAAACATGTATTTATAATCTTTAAATAAATTGGTTGAAGACATGTTGTTAATTGTAAGGCTTTTAAATTTATAATTTCTCTCGCGATTTAAATGCACATGTTTTAGCATGGTAATTTTATATTGTGCGTTGATTTCATTCTTTCTTTTGTTTGTTTGTTTGTTTTTTCTTGTGTTTTTGTTAATATCATAGACAAATGTTTGGCGGCACACAATAATTTGCATCCAAGCATTTTAATTTTACCGTCACGTCAAGATGTTGGTTTACTCTATCTTACAATGCCCACAAAATTTGTATCAGACTAAAAGCGCTTTCAGTTGAACAAGAAAACAAAAACAGAAGTGTTCAGGTATTATGCCTTTTATACATGTTTATACATAACACCATAATCCAAGCTCTGATTTACAATAATGATACATTTATGACAGTTATAGCATTTCGTATAGATTGACACTTTTGATACCATTAACTTTGTTTATGAAAAGAAGAATATTAAAGTAACATAAACGAGAATGGATTTGTTCAAGAATATGATTAAACATTAGTTAATATTATATTAACGCAAGAAGTTCTCATTATTTACAAGTAAATGTATATCATTTCTTGATTGTAGGCAAAGCCGGTTCAATTGTTTACAATTTGATTAGAACTCAATATTTACACTCGCTCCATTCACGCTCAAACATTTTACTATCTGCTTATACACGTTCGTCACCATTGACTAGAACATGTTTACAAAAGAATCATAGTGTCATTTTTCTAGATTTTAATGCTAAAAGATAATTAAAGTAGCATGAAAACAATGTAATAATAAAACACAAATGTTGCATAAGAGGTGAAGGATAAAACTTTCAGGAAAAAATGCTGCATATTTATAGGTTTAACTAAATATGTCACAAAATTTACTAAATGCTGACATATTTTTTTATCTATATCTCATTTGTTATACATTAATTGCATATTACACTTGAGTTATGACATGGATTTTACTGATTATTCTAAATGTACTCATGCTCCTGAAAAATAATGTATAAAACGAAATAAACATTCATTGTTACGATGGTTTATAGGACAATAAATTTCTCTATTTTACATCAGGAAAGTTTAATACAACATCATATCATATTTTGTAAGTTCGCTGAATTGCATTTAATCGAAAAAATATTTTGTTACCTATAATTTTGAAGACAAATATTGTGATAGCAATAAAGATTCGGTCATATTTGGTACATAATAGAAACAAAGTATGTCTACATGTTCAATAAATGTTTGTTGTTGTTGTAACAGTACCATCCAATCTAATCATGACATATGTTACACAAGCAAATAAAGTAGTAGAATGAAAGCTTGAAGCTTGAGACAATTTCAAACACTCATTTTATATACACTTCTAGACATTGCGAAAATTTGTGCATGGCTTTCACTGCTCGTTATGAAGAGAAAAGATGGCATTATGAATGCACTCACCAAGTAAAATCGTTTGTTTATACATGTATTTAAAGTACGTGGTCAAACATAGAATATAACATAACAAAATTACAAGTAGGTTATCATAAACTTGACCTATTTTCAATTCATAATGTAGTAAATGACATTTTGAAAGGCTACAGTAATTAGAAAACGAAAAAGAATTAGGAAGCGAAGTAAGACGGTAAAAATGTATCTGAGCTAATTTAGATTTTAATATTTACTTGATGTTTAAAGGGAACAGTTTTTCTCCACTAGGAAATGTATGTTAGACATACAAATAAAAAAAAATATTTATATATTTAGCAACTTGAAAATGTCTCATTCAATTACCAAAATAGTACGTACAGCGATATTCTCAATAAATACTAATATTGTACATGGGGTGTTAAAAAATAAATGCAACTTGGTCAATTTTCAGAAACGCTTAACAAACAGTGCCAATATAATCATCTCAATTCTTCAAAATACTCACTATCATGTGAGATTTAGTCTTTTAATCCAATTTTTTTAACTGCATTTTCATAATCTTTTTGCGGTATACTGTTCAGACACTTGAAAATAGCCGAACCGAGATTTGTTCGCGTTTGATATTTTCTTCCAGTATTGTTTTTTATTTTGAGCCTCGGAAATAGGAAAAAGGCCCAAGGTGAAAGATTTGGCGAATAAGGAGGACGAGGAAGCTCTAAAACCTTTTTCCTGTTTCAGATATATTCTCGTACAATGACCGCTTTGTTTGACAAGCATTGTCATGCAACAATTGACACCAAGAAGTCCAGTTGCTGGTCGACGGTTTTTGAAATATTTATTTCATTTATGAAGGGCCTTGTCTAGGTAAAACTTGGCATATACAAATTAACCCTTTGGAATAGAATGACCTTAATTGGTAAAGAAAATTACATACATTACCTTCTGACTCTCATAATGCGTTTTGCTATGCAAGCTCTTTGATTTCCTTTGGTTGACCATATTTTTTATATATCTCTCGCTCGGGCTCATTTAAATCACCCCACGTCTCATTGCCAGTGATGATATTTGTGAATGATCGATTATTAGTCGCCGGTAGAAACCGGCGACTATATTTTCAACAGTATAATATTATATCTATGGTAGGAGAAGGCCTTAAAATCTGAATATAAAAGCAAATCAATTACTGAACAATTAAGGACCACAGTTATGTTTCATAATCTTAAAAATTCAAAAATAAAGTAACGTTGCTAAATGAAATGAAATATACAAATATTGACATCTTAAAAAGCAACATTACAATTTTCATAAAATGAATAAATAACGTATCCCTATGGACCAGTCATTGAATTTAGGGATACTTTTACTTTTTTCTATGTGTCAAGCGTTGCTATTTTATGATTGATAAATCATGAATGATATTTGAAATGACACATTTAAATTATTTGGTTGTTTATATCTTATGAGACCTATTATATTTCATTATTTTATCTAATTATAAACAGATTCTCCCTGTTCTATTGTAAGAATCACGTGACTACACGTTGTATGTTAGTATTATAGAATATATTAATAGTAACAGATTGCTGATAAGATATACAAGTAACTCGTGATTAGTTTGAAAACGGTATGGCGTCTGATTAGATGCATTTGTATAAATAATTACAAAGTTATCTTTCATTAATCAGTTTCAAATTTCATATCATTAGAAAGGTCTTTATACAATGTACTCATAATTTGCACATCAAAGAATTAAATAAGTTTTCAAAACCTTTTCATTTTTCTTGGTAAAAAGGTTAAACTTGGCCCTTTCTGTCTAGTTAAGGTTGAACATCACAAAATAGATTTATGCTAAAGAGGCACATTTATTAAAATGAATAGTGGTAATCTTCGTCTTCGTTATATTCCGTCGATTTCCGTCGCGCAGGTTACCAAAACGGTATGACGGATGAATTAGATACATAATAAAGAAAACTAATAAATGTCTTTTGTTAATATTTTATCGAACTGAAAGGCAATTAAACGTTTACTATATCGTCTGTAACGACAGGATTATTGATTTCAACTAAATAATTTATTTTTTTCGATAGCGCAAAAAAAAAAAAACCCAAAAAAATGCAGATACCACTTTTACGGTAGAATTGCATTGTTTCATGCAATAATTAAAACATATATATTTTCAAATATTCGATGACCGTTGATTATTTTGCGGTAATTATCGGATTCTGAACTATACAAAACGGATTTCGATGTCTGATATAACGGTATATGTATAAGATAGAATTACAAGTAGAATTACAAAAATATCACTCGCCTTACAAAATTAATCAAAATTATGAAATAAAAAAAATGCTAGAATTGAAACACGATTTATCAACTTATGTTTCATATAGTTAACAGATATAATAAAAAAGATAGTTTTATGAAAACTGCAAAAGAGATTTTCAAAGATTCGAACTTGGCCTTCTAGGTCACAACTTCATCCTACTTACCGCCTGTAGGCCAGAGAGCAATATTAATTGATTTAATATTGAGATCTATACTGTCAATAAATTTTTTAGCATAAATCATAATAAGTTACGTAAACTATCGAAACACCTCCCGAAAATTGATGAGTCTCAAGTCACTATTGCCAGACAATACTTCCTAATTTAATAATCATAGCAGTTCCTAGCAAGTTTGCTTTATATATGATGTTTTATTGTGAATAAACAATTACTCAACATATTGTTCCTCTTTTCTTTATACTTGAACCATTAATTAAACTGATATTTTCTTATATTTATGATAATACAGTCATTTTCTATCCGGCGACTTGATGCTTTAGCATCAATATCTCTACTTGTTGTATTATTGTTTCAAAAATTCTTACCCTAGCAAGTTTTTGCTCTTTTGTAAGGAGATGGGGTATCCATCTGGTACTTATCCTTAAATGTTTTAATCAAGTGTGAAAATTGTATCAGCGGCTCCTACAAAGATACAAACGCATTTAGCTTTATATCTAGTTGTAAATCTTGCAAAAGTAGCAATCAAATCATTTACCTTTTCAAGCATTTTTGGCGAAGTTGCAGTTTTCGGACGGCGTGCGTGATGTGCATCTTTTACTGAATCCACACCAGTTTTAAATTTCTTACACCACCGTGTGACAGATGAAAAAGAAAGTTCATTGTTTCCATAAAAACGACATATTTCATTGAATATCTCTTTCGCCTGTATACCAAGTATACAGCGGTTCTTGATATAGGACCGTATTTGGTCAATGAAAGGAGACCTATTCCCAACCATTATAGCTGTAGTATACACGAGTAGATAGCGTAAATCGATCTATTGTCAAAGCTTGACTGAACTAATTTACACATGTATTGTATCTCAATTGAGAGCTTACAAAACCATTTATGCGATACATGTACTTAGTTCACGCAAAACGTGGTAAAAAAGCAAGATATTGGCCTAGTTGCATTCATATTCGAACACCCCTCGTATTAAAACGTAGCAAAATGTCTAATTATTAAGCAGAAAGTAATAAACTATTCTATCATATTATTAACAATGTATATGGGTTTATTTTCTTTAGTTACAACAGATTTGTTCTCTCATTCAAACATATGATATTTTCAAATATTAGTGAATTAAAGCGAAAGAAAGCAGTATTATCATATAATCCTCATTGGAGATTATATTTCATATCAGAGTGACAAATGGTCAGTGTACAGGTAAAAAATAAAGTAACTTGACATATTGACATACTTTGGTTTAGAATATATTTTTATATGTAAAAGAACCCACGTGACAAATGGAAATTTCTATAAATATAGTTCAGACTGTATCGGTAGCGTTAAATTGTAAAAATGAGTGGGGTAGGCTTTTTATCTTTCAAGTCATTTTGGTGTTGTATCATTTTAAATTATTGGGCAATCATCATTATAATATCAAGCCTTTGAAATATATTACAAATTCAACTCAATTAGACATAAAAAAATGAACAAAATGACACTTTAACATCGCATCTCTTCGTTATAAATCCACATCTTATATAAATATTTATAAAGCAGCGCTAGTTCAGTGCAGTTAAAAAAAACATGCAAGTCCTGTATAAGGGCTGATATAGGAACGCTATCCATTCAAAACATTTCTGTTATACTTAACAGTGAGTTTTATCAGTGTTATAAAATCCATATAAAGTTTTTAAGTATATTACCCACATTGTTGGTGATACTGTTTTGCCGAATTATTTCAGCTTTTTATGATTTCGTAATTTTGTAAATTTACATAAGAGTTGATAAGTTTTTCCTCGATTCAAATATCATTATTTATCTAAAATAGTTCCTCGACAATAATGACTACGTCATTGTCTTTACGTTTGTCTTCTTCCAGTGCTACAATGACAGTTGATGACAACAGGTAAAATTTGCTCTAATAATACTTTTTAGGTATCAAATAAAAAGAAAAAATGTCCGTTTTTCCGTAAATACCGTATGTATCACATTTTTAAGTGAGAAAATATCCGCATTTTTACTTGCACTACGCGCTTAAAAAATGTTGCAATTTCTCACTTAGAAGTGTAATATATTACAGCATATTCATGAAAAAACAAACAAATATCCTCTATTTATTATTTATAGTTTTAAATGATGATGATTTTATATTACAATTTAACAAGCAAAAGGATTGTGATATAATGTTTTAATACCCCACCCGACGCATTCCACCTTTCCATTCTGTTTTAGTTGACTTCAACATAAAGTTAATTCCCACGACAAATCTTATTTCTTCCCAATACATCAAATTGAAAGGCATTTTATGCAAGACCCATCACCCTAGGGGAAAAAACATTTTATTGAGATGAAAATCAGACAAAATTTACCAAAAATTTTTTAGTGGATAAGCAAAGTGAAGGAGGGTGACACAAGGTTTTTGTCAGACACAGCGATCAATATTTTAGTAATTTGAATTAACATTTGACAATATCAATATCATCATATTATATAACTATTATTTAATTATTATGAACATATTTCAAAAAACTTCGTGTATTTGTGCAATCTCACTTTTATTAAAACTTTACACAGCACATTAGTTGTATTTGTAAACATTATGATAGAACACATGAAAGGTCAAACGAAATCAAGCGGAAGAAAACAATGAAGACATTGTCATATAAATCATTAAAAATTTTTAAAATCAATACCTCCTGAAGAAATGAGGTCAGATCGGTAATGTTAAGAAAAATTATGAAAATGTTTGAAAATAAAAAAAAGATCATCAAGGGAGAGGGAACATTAATCAACTGCAGCCCTCATCACCACTAGTCGCACATGACCTAAGGTAAGGCACCCAGGTGAAATGAAGAAATTAAAAAGAAACACTGGCGACTTTTTGTTTAGTAAGCTTGAGTCAATTTTTGCTATTTCAATCTTTGAGATCTTAACTACTTTTAACGGATTTTATTACAAAATGAGAAATGATAAAGGATGTTTCTCTCTTAAATGAGTTGTTTTTAGGCATAATAAAGGAATGTCTTCTTTAAATGTATGCGACATTTAAAATTAATCTTTTGATTTATAAAAGGCCTGTCAATGCCGTTTGAAATGCAATATCGCTAGCTGTTTTAACAATAATGATAGATAATGATACTTTTTTAATTGATCATTACGTTTAAACCAAATTTGTCGTATAATATAATGAATCAAATATAACTTTACAACCATTTGAAACGAATTTACAACTTCAGAAAACTATAATTACGAGTTCTCGTACTTATCACTATTTTATTTAATCGTATATGAAAATTAACGATTTTTTTAAAAAGTCTTTTATAAATGGTAGAAAAATAGATGATTAATTTTATATAATACATATTAAAAGGGTCCTACCTGCAGGGAATATATAAAATCCTATTTAACACCATTTTTCTTGTTTATAAGCAAACTGAGATTGATGTAAGATTATTGGGCAACGATTGTAAATGAAACGTTTTAACCTTCATACAAAAGATAGAATGTCTGCGGAAAACTAGTAATTGTTTGTCTAACATTTTCTTGGGAGCTCATAGACTTGAATTGTTTATGAAACGTTTGACATTATGTACCATAATTTCCAACCTTTTGTAAATGTTTTTTGCTGAAAGAAAGCAGCATATAATAGCGATGGTTTTTGTTTTGGATTTAAATGCTTTCAATGAAGGAGAAAGACAATATTCTACTTTGCTTCTAGTTGTTTGTAAATGTATAAAATAAAATTGGTATTTAACACTGGGAACAATATTTTAAGTGAAACAAAATAAATTGAATACCAAGTAAATGACAAAAGAGATACCATAATTAAAGTATCAAACATGGTCAAAGTAATTGATACTTATACATCACTAGCGTACGTGATGGCGTGTATTATACAAGGAAATTAACAAAAGTCCAAAAAGCACAGCAAATTTGAACGATGAAAGCATGGACAGTGCAAACAATGAAAGAAAATGACAGAAACTAACTAAATTGTGCAGACGAAGCAGTTGTAGAAGAAACAACGAAACAAAGCAGTCTCCATTACATCCTGCACCTTTACCATAATGTATATTACTTTATTAACAGGTTGTCCAACTTGATGAAACAATACATATTTGCTCCATAATGTAAGTAACATGATAAACAAGAAACTGATTTTAGTCTGTCAAACTTGATGACATAACAAATGTTTGCATACTCGAGTTGCCAAAAGTAAAAGTAAATGATAATGTGAATAATCAAACACATTTTGGTAAACGAAGCTTGATATTTCGTCGTATTTATATTGTTTACCCTTAAAGTAAATTAATTTTATATAATTTTACGTAGGTATCATTTTCCTTTTGAGGTATAACCAAACATTTTTAATAGTGTTTTCTCAAATACTCGTGTAGGTTTCTTGCTTATGTGTTGTGAAGAAACTTTTTTTATCTAGTTAAATAAATATATCATAACAATTTTAAATTACGATGTTTTCATACTCGTATATAGGCCATATCTCGGAAGATATACATGAAGTAAAATATGCCCCTATTAATTAACACACTATAGTTAAGATTATATTTGAAAACCGTATAAGACATGCCCAACATAGATGGCAAGGCCATAATTTTGTGCATGTTTCACCAGCTTTTCCTGAAATTAACAACAAAACTCTTTATCTGTTTAATAGGTACTTTAGTTTGAAATAAGTCAAGCTGTCAAGTATAGATTTGAATTGTTTAGTAGCTTTACATTGTTTATAACGTAAATGCGATTTTATTCTGATAATACTATAAATATATTTGTAAATGTTGAGCTCCCGGATAATTTTCTACAGACAAACAATAAGGTTAGTGCTGCTGAACAAAAACAACAATACAATAAAATATTGCAATGTTGTATATCATAATATACTAACGACAGTGATGTTCCTGTAAATAACTATGTTGACAAAGCTTGTGTCTATATTATAATTATTACATGTGTATTATCTTTTCTGATATTAGTAATGAATCACAACATGAAGGTTATTAAGTTCTTATACTACCGTGTGCATTTCCTAGGACATCTGTGATAATCTTTCAAAAAGCACTAAACGTGTATTATATAAAATGTCTGTCATTATAACAAGATTAATTGACATCCTGAGAAAGCGATTTTTTTTAGAAATTTACGTGAAACCAAACGCAAAAGAGGAATGTTAATGTAATAAGTTAAACCATAATGTCAAAATGTTGAACTAATTGGCTGAAGAATCAATTGCCAAATACATCTAAACTCATTCATGACAGTGTTAATCAAGAAATTCATCGACTTCAGTATACAAAATTGAAAATTGATAGCAACAAAGTAATATGCATTTGGTAAAGCTTTCTTGTTACTTTTCTAAGCACATAAGGCAATACTCTTCATTCAATAATACCAATTGTCAATTAAGGTTTTGAAATAAGTACTGCTCAAGACGGTATTTAGGTGGGTGAGGAATGTTGCACTTTTTCATTATCCCTCATGTACAGACTCAATCACACTGAGTCTGTAATTTTATTTCGTTGTGATTAATGCTCACCTTTCTATATTTCTGTCCAAGTAGCATCTTAAGCATAAATTTTGTTGTCATTTAATTTATTTTAAGAATTTTAAGGTAAACTGCGGCAGGTTGTTGAGGAGAGTAACATATATACTAAAAAACCAAGAAACACTATTGCAAGCAATGCAAATAAAGACATTAGTGACAATAAATATTCAGCTCTTAAAGATATTTTCTAAAGATTCTATTTAAGAAAACCAGTCAATAGTTAAACAATATCGTGTAAGAATGCATTTAGTGGTTGAAGCTCAAAGTAAATAATAGTATCCAATGTAGGAATATCACAGAAGATAGACAAAAATGGATATAAAGCCTCAAATGCAATGTTCATTTTCCCTAAAATAAAATCGGTTAATAACGCAGATAAAACTGTTCTTCTTTATACATTGTAATGTATTTGGTTGAGAAAGAAAAATTTGGATGAAACCAGTTTGACATACTTAATTAGACACAAGACATTTCTACACTATCATTCAATTATTTAGTATATTTTTGATTTACCATGTTAATCAACCACAAATAAATAGAATAAATAGACTATATAAAAATTACTTAGCTCTTAGCTTAATCCACTTTCATTTTTAAGACAGACGCAAAGTTTTATTCACATCAATTTAATACATAAACTCTAGCGTACTTTCATTAAACCAAGTTTTGATCGAAAGAGGCAACTAGAAATTTAGGGTAAGAAAATGTATTTTATTGAACCTCAACATTGTGAAATCTTTCCTTACAATTGTGTTGAAAATAATTATTTTTTCTTTAATTTGTGGTATCCGTTATATATTACTAATTACTCGTATAATTTTCCGTTAAGGTAATGGTTGATATACATTTACTTTTCACTCAGTATTGATATTCTGTACTTATAAAATTCCGAGTATCAGTGGGTGACCATAATGGACGTTTGATTGTGACATTAGTCATGTTTACATTGTACTATACGTAATCTGTCGTTGATGTTTTTTCTGCCCGATGAATTGTATAAGAATTAAAGAGCTTGTTGTTGAAACATTTTAATCATGTTTCACAAAAAATACCATCATATTCATTAAGATCACTGAAATCAATGTAAGATCGTAACGTTTATAAAATTCTATCACTTATCAAATCTGTATTTGATACATTCTCATTAAACTTATATTTGTTTCTATCATTTCCTTTATAAATTGACACAAACTTTGAATTTTTAATTTTATATGAAAACTTATTAAACATGTGATGTTTTTTGCTTCTTGTTTATTTCTCAAATGTCTTTTCTTGTCTTTTAGAAATTGTTAGAAGACATTTATTACGATTCAAGTAAATTACAAGAAAGAAATAAAAATGATTAAAATTTAGGAGAACAATCTCGTTTAAAGAAACAAGTACATTGCACAAGCGCGTGATAACGACCACAGAGCTAAGCCAAGACTAAATGAACTTGATATATATCATCATTTAAATTCAGTGAAACAAATGTTTGTACCATTATTAAAATCTGCCAATTTGCAAGGAATCGTGCATAATTTGGTATAGAAGTTTTTTGTTTTATTTTGTGTGTGTTTTTTGTTGTTGATTTTTTGCCTACATTTAACAAACGAATCCCACCACCGCCGTCGGAACCAAAGATTATTTCAAGGAACAATAAGGTAAACTTGGATGAAATATTTACATTATAAATTGATCTGATTTCTAATCATTTCTTGAACTGCGATCTGGTTTTGCAAGTCTCCTACATGTTTTTTTACATATTCACCCATAGTAAATGAAAAATTGATGTGGAAGTCTGTTTCGTCAGTCTTCAAATAAGCGTTGCCTATATGTCTCGATATCTATGGTTTACATAACATTTGTAAATACTTATTGCCAAATGTCTAAGCTCTGGGTATTGATGTTTTACTGATATGTAAATGTGTTGTTTTTTTCTGTATCAGTCAATGTAAAATACCGAAGCGAGGACATTTTTAATCATAGGGAAATGAATTATACCAGTTTCATTACATCAAACTGGAACTATCATAAAAATTTTGAATAGGTTCATGTAAGGGCTATAACATAAATCGATCATTTAAAGAAATGGAACATAATGAAGTGTACACTGGTGAGTGAGCTTAATAATTTCTGTCATATGTTGCGGTTCGGACCGGAATACCCGCCCCGAGGGACGGATATTCCGATCCTAACCGCAAACATATGAAAGATATTTTTTCTTGCATATTCTGCCATATTATTTCATATTTAAAATGGTTTACCTCAATATGATATATGTTCATGGAAACTAAAGTCATTTCATCCATAACTATTTTCTAACAATAGCGTATGAACTTACAACTTAAATAACAACGGCGAAATGACGTCATCCTAAGACATATTTCCCTTCTAAAACGACGTCAGTTTAACGCGGTTCATTCATAAATGGCGCTAAAATGACGTTGTTGTTTGGCACGCGACTCATCAGGCACCCCCCATGCCAGATGAAATTTCCGGCATGGGTAAAACTCACGGAAACGCCAGTCTGCTATGCAAAAAATTATATACTTGTAAATCGGAAGATATTGTTGATATATACTCGCACCTTAATTACTTGTTGTTGTTGTTTTAAAAGTAATTCGTTCATTAACGGTGGCGTGATTTTGCCAACAGATGGACATCTTATTATCACAAATAATTATTAGGCATTTGCTTAAAAAAAACTCCGAAAACCAACTATTATAACAGGTGTAAGTTTAATCAAGAAACAGTGCCATTCAAGTACATATTATATACACAGCTTACTTATCAATGTATATGTAATAATACATGATTTATTTATTTTGACTGTCATTAAATCGCAATCATTCCTAACGATTATGCAATACCGATTATTCTTTCAAGAAGTAGAATTTAACTACAATGTGTTTGCAACAAATTGGTTTTGCCCTAGTTGTTATTTTAGTGTTCTGTACTTTTATTTTGTTTAGCATATCGGTTCATAATTAAATCAACCAACGTAATATCATTTGTATTAAATATAATTTCTACATAGAAAACATACTAATAAGCAACATATTGTGTATTTTTGGTAATACAGATCTATACTTTTCTTGTTTCATCTCATTTCTTTCACCTCAAAGATATTAAAGTCTGACATTGAAAGTCAAACAATAATATATTTTTAAACATGTTTGAAACATTTTCAAACATCATAAATTATCATCTGATATTACAGAAATAAAAGCAAAGTTCTAGATTAGTCACTAGTTTTACAAATATACAATTATCATTGACCTTTACGCCCACTTGTAGTCTAATATTGCTTTTATCATTTGTCTTAAGAAATTAATCTGGAATTTAACCCATTGCCTTGTATAGCATAGATGACATTATTATATTTGTATTTGTACTGATATGTCTGGGCTTCGGATAGCGTTAATAATAGGAAATATTAAAACAAAAAAATTGAATTATTTTTGTTGGGTTTTACGTCGCCCAACATAGCTTCTTCACATGAAATAATCCAAAGTTCCTGTTGGTTTCGAATTCACAGTATTGAATGGTAACATGATAATAACTCTTTAAACAGTACAGTAAATATTAGTATTCAAAAATGGCGGACAATTGTGGAAATCGATGTGTACTTTACTCTTTGCCCATTGTATATCTTTCCTAATATTTTATATGCAATTTACTTCCTCGGATACATATAATGATAACTAAAAGCAGTAATGTCATAATATCATAAAGTGCTTGCTTTTGAAAATAGATGCCATTTAACTGTCAGAGATATTTGTTTGAAAAGTGAAATAAACTGCAATAAATTACTTTTTTATCATAGACATTAATGCAATAAGCCTTCCAATTTATTACAAGTAATAATTAATCCATGTAAATTTCAACAAACAATACAGTGCATAAGTATCTCATTTCTTGTTTATTTACAACTTCTCCCTCAAGTGAATTCGTATTATTCAGTGCACGTAAAAAGAAGTTGGTAAATATCTAGTTTTCTTAACTTGTTAAAACTAAATTTAAATGTCAATATAAAATTGCAAAGCATCATGTTCTTCTATGTTTCTAGAATACACGATAGGTTTTTATTTCAAGGAAATAAACAACATTGAAGCCAGTTTGTTATGAAATACTAGGTGCAGCTTTAATTAAGGTTTAATAAGATAGGTAATTTTGTACAGACACATAATGATGTATGTATTAGTCACATCTGGAACGTTCAATTTGTTTAATACATCATTAAAAATGTGTCATGATGTTTTGCCATCTTAGAATAGATAACAAATAAGAGTGAAGATCAACGAGGGAAAAAACGTTCTCGTAATGTCCAGCCACACATGGACACTTCAAAGGCGCCCAGTTGAAAAAAATGTTGATAAAACATGATTTTCACGTTACGCTTTCCAAGCTATTTTAGTTTCTAAAATTCTATAAAATCACTGTTAATAGTGGACACATTTTTCGATGTTTAAAGAAAAAATTCAAAGAGTCATATACCTAAGATAGTGTTTATATTGGAAAAAAAGACTGGTTTAATTTATAACAAGAGCGATCAATGATCACGTTGTGTCATCTGATGATAATTAAGTAGTGATAAGGGGTGATTGACCTATTTTATTTTCAAATTTATATCTTAGGTTTTGGAAGCTAAAAGAAAAAAGTTAGAACGTTGTATTTAATTCAATCAAGCGTACTACTCTTCTAACAATCCTTATCGATTACCATAATGCTGATTTTACAATGTCTCTGCACTACATAATCAGCAACCTTTTGTTGTTTGCGTAGAAAATATCGTAAAAAAATCATTTCGCAAAAGTATCTAACATTTCCTTTTAAAAGTGACTACTGAAATCGGTAGGCAAATTCTGTTTCTCGAAAAGTTCAGCAATGCAATACATATGGTTCCCAAGGGAAATACGCTGCAATTTACGGAGACATAAACTAGTTCACCAGCCAAGACGCATCTAAATTGAAGAGTTTCATATTTGATATAGTAGTAATGTATGTCACAAGAAACATAATAAAATTTAAAATCAAACAAAACTAGGAGGTTATAAAATTTTAAAACCTATACTTTAAAGGACCCATATTCTGTATCAACACAAAAACATCTTAACAAATACATTATATGAACTTGTTAGACCGCTGCATCACCGGGTCGTATAATGAATTTTCGGCAGAAATTATGTCCAAAAAGACATATTACAATAACCTATATGCTTTTCATTTTATTTTGTACTTTACATTTTGCTGATGTATCAATATTATGAATTCGATGAAACATATTATCATTTCTGTAAATTGGGTACACATTTTTACTTTTCCAAATGTTGCATACAGAGCATTTTAAACTAATTTCATATTTTCGGGTAATTAGTTTTAAGTCAGTGGGATTTATCGATCGGCCACAAAGGCAACTAATTTGGGTCTTGAAAACAATATATGGGAAGCAGTATCATTTCAAGTTTTGTAAGATTTACATTCAAATCATGGTTATTAAAAGTTATAAGCAAAATTATATCAATACAATATCTTTATTGCTTCATAGGCCACCAGCCCAAACAAAACAAGACATAGTTTACAAGAAAATTGTTTATGTATGTATAAGCAGTGTAAAAGTATAATGGTAATGGTACAAATTTTTAGTAAAATACATAATATATCATCAAAATTCACTGCAATTTAAATAGAGAAATATTTTTCTATAAAGTTTGTCTGGAATAGAAATTGTAATTGAGAATGAATTTGATACATTTTCAACCATATGTATATCAAAGATACCTGACAAAATTGATAAAGATATATAAGCCTGCAAAAGTTTCTACCTCAAAGAGAAAGATAAAATCCATTTGAACACCGTCATAATTATGTTTTAAGTTCACAAAAATTAATGCAAGATGTTTGGATTCAAATTGAGGATATATCGTTTTCACACCTTATAGCGTTACAAGAAACCGCTGTCATAAAACATTTGTCTAAGCTCATATAATAAAATCTTTATTGAGACTTTTGCCATTAAAATCAGCTTTTCTAACCTTTCATAATTTCTCGAATCCCATTTACTTTATTAAACAATATTAATTTTGATATAGATTGTAAATAAGCGGTGAACAATCAAGAGTTGACATCGATTCAAGTTAATCAATTTCTTTCAAAGAACTAGAGCCTTGCAATAAGACATGTAATAGAAATAAGCCGAACTTGATTTTTACAATTTTGTTGTTGTTATATATGCATAAGGTCGTAAAATAATGCAGTAATTTCAAACTTTGATTGGTTGAAACGCTCATTATTCTTTTCAGAATATACCGTGCCACATAGGCGCTCTAATTGACCCCACAAGTATATGAATTTATGTTTACTTAGTCACAAAATGGCGATCTTGCGTCAATCCGAATTTTTACTTGTTAAACATTTACATTTTCATTTCTTCTAATTAGTTATTTTGCTATTTATAGAACCCGAGCATACTCATCATTACAAAATTCTTTACAAGTTTGTTGATTTCATTACTTACTAATCTTGTTTACTGGAAAAGAAATTCAAATAAGCTGTTAAAACATCTTAAAATGCTCATTGACTTTCATACTTACAAAAACGATTAAATTTTGTGACATCATTTGACATAAGTTGCATATTAGCAAACACATACTAAATAAATGAGTTCCGTGATAAGAAATATTACTATACATCAAGTAAATCATAAATTAAATATAAGGAGGGCTATCGTTTGGTAAAGGATCTGGACAATTATTGAAAATGAATATATAAGCAATTTTTTATATCTCCATGAATTGTCGTGCAAATAACGTAAACACACGGACACAACGGACTTGATGAGGCACCGTTTAGGGAATTAGAAAAGAAATTGTAAACATTCATTTCGTTTTTTATGGGAAAGACAGTATAATTATGCCTTCTTAGATCTATATAACCCTAGGCTAACACCCTGGGTTAGCTATACATCATCATGGCAATAGTCTCCTATTGTAAAAATCTGGTTAACGATCTGAACATTAGAAAAAATAAATATATTAGCAAATATCTCCGTGAATTTCCGTGTAAATTACATAAACACACGGACAAATCGGACTTGGTTGATTGAGTAGCCATGAGGGACAATTAAAAAGTAAAATGTATTAGATTCCAAATTGACGGCTGAATTTTGAACGATTAAAGTCTGAAAAATAATTTTTAGTGTTCTTTTTCTTTTCTTTTTGAACACTGTGTTAACAACTTTTCTGCTTGTGTTATTTTTTTAAAGAACAGACCAAAATTCACTGACTTTGTATATGATGTTTTCAAAACTTGGAAGAAGTATGATCACAAAAATTAAATATATATATATGTAAAATACACATAAAAAGGTCCTACGTCCAGAGAACATATAAACTCCTATTTAACACCATCATTCTAGTTTATAAAATAGAGAATCCCTAAAGAAAATTCAAAACGCAAAATTGAAAATGTTGCAGGCTCGGTTTGATATTGATGTAAGATTATTGGACACAGACCGTAAACCCTTCATGTTTGCGGGAAACCAGTATTTTTTTGTCTAACATTTCCTTAGGAGCTCATAGACTTAAATAGTTTCTGAAACGTTTTACATAAAGTATCATAATTTCCAACCTTTTGTAATCCTTTTTTGCTTTAAGAAAGCAGCATATACTTGCGTTTTTTGTTTGTTTTAAATTTAATGATGATAATGTAGCAACAGAGAAAGACAATGTTTTTCTTTGCTTCTACTTGTTTGCAGTTGTATGAAATGTAATTGGTATTTAACAATGGGACAAATATTTCATGAAAAAAACACAACATAAATTGAATACCAAGTAAATGACAAAAGAGATATTGTTATTCAAGTATCAAACATGTTCAAGGAAATAAATACTTATGCATTACTAGCGTACATGATTGCGTGAATTTAACAAGAGTCCAAAAAAAGACAAATTTGTACGGTGAAAGCATAAACAGTGCAAACAATGAAAGAAAATAACAGAATCTTACTACCTTGTGCAAACGATGCAGAGAAACTGCTCAAAGTAGTCTCCTTTACATCTTGTATCTTTACCTTAATGTATATATTACTTGATAAACAAGAACCTAATTTCAGTCTGTCAAACTTGATGAAACAATACATATTTGCATATATTCTTGATATACTGGAGTAGCCAAAAGCAAAAGTAAATGATAATGTGAATTAATCAAATATATAATGGTAAACGGAGCTTGGTATTTCATTGTGTCTATGTTGTTTAATCACATAGTTAATTAATTTAATGTAATTTTACATGGTATCATTTTCCTTTTTAAGGTATTATCAAATATTATGCCATCGTGTCTACTCAAATACTCATGTAGGTTTCTTACTTCTCTGTGTGAAAAAAGGACAGTTTTAACTGGCTAAATATATAATAACAATTTTAAATCACGATGATATTGCCATATCTGGCAAGACTTACAGTAAAATATGTCCCTGTTATTTAACATACTTTTGTGAACATTGTATTTGAAAACCGTATTAGACATGCCCAACATGGATGGCCAAGCCATCATTTAGCGCACGTCTCACCAGCTTTTTCTAAAATTAACAACAAAAGTCTTTTTTTCTGTTTAATAGATACTTTGGTTTGAAATGAGTCAAGCTGTCTATTATAGGTTTGAACCGTTTATTAGCTGTAAATAACTACGTTGACAAAACCTTTGTCTGTTATTAACAAATTATATTTATATATGCTTTATTCCTGAATTGTCAAAGGTTTAGACTTTAGGAATCTCTTTTCTGATATATGTTAATGAATCACAACACGACGGTTATTAAGTTATTATATTACCGTGTGCATTTCCTAGGAAATCTGTGATAATCTTTCAAAAAGCACTAAGCGTGTATGATATTAAAGTTCTGTCATTATAGCAAGGTAAATTGACACGCTGGGAAAGTGAGTTTTATTTTTCACTTTTTAAAGAAATTTATGTGAAACCAAAGGCAAAGAAGGAATGCAAATGTAATAATATAAACCACATTGTCAAACTTATGATGCGTTAATAATTAAGCTAAAAATCAATTGCCACATACATCTTAACTCATTCATGGGAGTATTAAATGGCTCTGACGTCAATAAACAGAATCAAAAAGATACCTTGCGAATATACAGTGTGTAAAGCTTTTTTGTTAATATTCTAAGCAGAGAAGGCATTACTCTTTATTCAATAATAACAATAGTCAATTAAGTTTTGAAATTGAGTACCACTCAAGCCGGCGCTAAGGGACGAGAGGGATTTTGTAATTTTTCATTATCCCTCATGTAAAGACTCAATCAAAACTAATCTGTAATATTCATGTAATTTTGTTGTGAGGGAATCACTTTATCCAGATTGTTTCCAAGTGGCATCAAAACATAAAATGTGTTGTCATTTAATAATTCCTTTTAAGTATTTTACGTCAAACTCCAGCACATTGTTGATGAGGGTAAGATATATACTTATATAGCAACAAACAATATTATCACAAGCAGTGCATTTAAAAACCTTACTTACAAACAATTCTCAGCTCGTATAGAATCTACCTAAAAACCTAGTAAAAATATATATAGTAGTATCAAATGTAGGGATATCACAGAAGATGGACACATATGAATATGTTTAAATCAAAAACATTTAATGCAATACTCATTTTCAATATACATAAAATCTGTAAATAATACAGATAAAATTAAAGAAGATTTTGATCCATCTGTTCTTTGTACTGTATTTGATTGTGATAGCGAAAGGGGGGCATTTGACATACCTTATTAGACACAAGACACTTCTATGATATGATTTTTTAAGTAAATTTTCAATTTACAGTGTTTATCAAGACATAAATTAAGCGAGTTTTTAAAAAATGATTTAAAACACTTTCATTTTTATCATAAACTGACCATTTTTCTACATTCCAAGGCTGACACATACAGTTTTATTTATATTACTCGAGTTAACATAAAGTTAATTAAATGCTCTAGTGGAAACACTATTGCAATTCATTATAAAAAGGGGAAAATAGAAATTTAAGGTAGAACTGTTTTTAAGTCAACGTTAACATTGTGAAGATCTATAGACACTTACTTAGCATATTTTGTACATATGTGAAAATTTGCAAGGTTACCATTATAGAAGCTTTCCGTTTCCGTCCCTTTTATTGTGACATGACGTCATCACTTTATTGTAATCTATCGTTGATGTGTTTTTCTGACCGATGAATTGTTTAAGAATAAAGAGCTTTTTGTTAAAACATTTTTATCATGTTTTACAAAACTACCATCATATTCATGAATTTCTATAAGAGACAGGAAGTTAACTCATTAAAACTTTATTTGATACATCCATATTAAACTTATATTTGTATCATTTTCTTAATAAATTTTCACAAACTTAATATGTTTATATAAAACTTATTAAACTTGTCATGATTTTTATCTGCCTTTTGATTATTTAGCAAATGTCTTTTATTGTCGTTTAGAAATTGTCAGATGACATTTATAACGACTCAAGCAAATTACTAGAAAGAAATAAAAATGATTTAAATGTAGGAAAACAATCTCGTATAAAGAAACCTGTACATTGCACAAGCGCGTGAAAACGAGCACAGAGCTTAGCGAAGACTAATTGAACTTAATATATATCATTATTCAGTAAAACATAATATTGTACCATTATCAAGTTGCTGAAGGAATCGAGAATGGTTTGGTATATTATTTTGCCAACATTTGTCACACAAATTTCACCACCGCCGTCGGAACCAAAGGTTAAAACAAGCAACAACGAAGAAAGTGTTGTATGAAATATTTACATTATATATTGATCTAAATTCCTGATCATTTCTTGAACTGCGGTCTTGAATTTACAGTCTTCTAAAAATTATATACACATCCACATATAGTAAATTAAAAATTTAGGTGAAGATCTGATTAGTTACTTTTAGACATTTACTCATTCAAATACTCGTTGCCACTGGTTTACAAAACGTTTGTAAAAGTCAATCAGGCAATAGTAATTACCAAATATCTCAGCTCTTGGTATTGATGATTTTCTGAGAATGTAAATATGTAGTTTCTTTTTTTTGAGAACTTAATGTAAAATACCAAAGCGGGGATATTTTTGACCATAGGGACATGGTTCATACCAGTTTCATTATATCAAACTTGAACTATTTAAAAACTTCTGTATAAGTTCCTTTAAGGGCTGTTATTTAAATCAATCATCTTAAGAAAAGGTGAACATTTTAACTCTGTGCTCAGGTGAGTGAGCTAAAATGTACTTAAAAGAAAACTTGTTTATAAAAGCCAGTACCTGTTGTAGTTTCTTAAGCAAATCTGTAATTGAAGGTGGCATAAATGCCAACAGTTGAACATTTATTATCAGAGATAATAATTTGAAACGCAATTAATATGTTAAGCATTTGTTTGCATGCAACTCAACTTTTATCACAGGTGAAAGGTCAATCAAGGAACAGTGCCAAAATGACACTTCTTGCGGGTAATACAAATTATATACAAAGCCTATTGATCAATGTGTGCTTTATTAGTATGTTATTCAATAAATAGTACTCGTTCTTAACGGTTATGCAATACTGATTATTCTTACGGGAAGTGGAATCTATTTATTTGCCACATATTTGCAGTGTTGTCCTAATTCTTCTTTAATTTTCTTTTCTTCTATCTTGTTAAGCGAATGAATTTATAATTGAATCAACTAACATAATATAATTTGTATAAAATATAATTTCAAAAGAGATAACAACATTTTTTAATAAAAAGCAACTTATTGTGTATTTGTGGAAATACAGATTTGTACTTTCCTGGTTTAATCTCATTTTTATCACCTCAAAGATATTAAATTCTGACATAGAAAGTCAAACGACAATTATGAAACATTTTTGAAACATTTTCAAACATCATAAATTATTATTTGATATTACAAAAATAAATACCACCAATTTTCTAGATTAGTTCGTAGTTTTACAAACATACAATTATCATTGACCTTTACGCCTACTTGTATTCTGATATTGCTTTTTGGTCATTAATTCATTAATTTCACCCATTGCCTTATAGAACAGTATTTACTATATGCGTTTGGGCTTCGGAGTGAGATAATCATAGAAAACATTTAAAACAATTAATGGAATGATTTTTTGTTGAATTTTACGTCGCACCAACTCAGTATAGGTCATATGGCGATTTTCCAGCAGCTTTCTTGGTTGGGGAAGACCTCAGGTGCACTTCTTTACATTATTCAGGCACAGATTGTCATGTGAGAAGTATCACCAACGTTCCTTAAGCAAGCCGATAGCTTCCTCGCATAAATGAATCAAAAGTGCCTGTCGTGATTCGAATCCACATAATTGAATGATAATATAATAACAATTTAGTGAGTACCGTAAATAGTGAATAACAATTGTGGAAATCGGGGTGTTCTTTACTTCTTCACCAATTTTAAAACGTTCCTAACATTTTAGCTTGAAATTTACTTCCTGGGAGACATTATCCCAGCATTATAATTACTTAAAGCAGCTAAATATCACAAGGTTGCTAAATTGCTTCTCAACTTTAAATCATTAAGTGTTTGCTTTTGAGAATAGATGCTATGTAATTGAGATATTTGTTTGAAAAGAGAAATAAACTGCAATAAATCACTACTTTATCAAAGATATTAATACAATAAGACTTCAAATTTATTACAAGATATAATTAATCCATATAAATTTAAAAAAAATGAGTCCAATAAGTATCTCATTTTTAGTTTGTTTACAACTTCTCCCTTAAGTGAAATCGTGTTTTTCAGTACTCGTAAAGAGAAGTTGGTAAATATCTAGCTTTCTCCACTTGTTACAACTAAATTCAAATGTCAATATAAAATAGCAAAGCATCATGTTACTCTATGTTTCTAAATACATGATAGGCTATTATTTCAGGGAAATAAACAACATTGAAGCCAATGTGTTATGAAATACTAAGTGCAACTTTAATTAAGATTTAAAAAGATAGGTAATTTTGTAAAGACACAGAATGATGTATGTATTAGTCACATCCGGAACATTCAATTTTTTTAATATATCATTAAAATATGGCATGATGTTTTACCATCTTGGAATAGATACCAAATATGTGTGAAGGTCAATGTGGGAAAATTCGTTTACGAAATGTCCAGCCACACATGAACACTGCAAAGGCGCCTAGTGGAGAAAAAACATAGTTAAACATGATTTTTATATCAGATTTTCCACGCTTTTTAATTTTGTAAACTTCTATTTCATCACAAAGGAAACATTTTTCGAAATCTTAAAAAAAAAATTTTCAAGAGTCATTTACATCAGACAGTTTTTATAATGGAAAAAAGAGACTAATTTTATTTATAACAAGAGCGATCAGTGATCACATGTGTATTCTGATGATAGTCAATTAAGTAGTAATTGACAGTTCGTTCTCTATATGTTGCGGATACTTTTAGGTATTCTGTAGCTACTATGTAGCAGGAGAAAATAAATTTAAAAACAAAAACTCATTTTTTTTATTCAAGGGTCATAACTCAGTCAAAAACCATTCAGTTTCCTGTGTAATGTGCGCATGTACTTGATGAACTGGTCGATCCTGTAAATTCACTTAAATTAAATTAGTATATATAAGAGTAGAAGTCCGAACAAAACTTTAAAAAAATCATTAGAGTGCCATAACTCTGACAAGATAGGATAATTGGATCAAAAACCAACACAAATGAAGTATCAAAACATGTTTCGCTTTATTAAGCTTCCTCAGTTGATACATATATAAAAATGACGTAAACGTACAACGTCTACGTTAATAGACGTTACATTTGGCGCGTAACAGGAACGTGATAATATTACAATAAGTATTACAATAAAACATGTGCATATGTATGTATAAATGTAATTTTTTTAAAAACATATCATATATAATTTTCGAAAGGAATTACATAAAATAACTGGATCAAAAGATACATATATTTTCATAGAGAAACTAGGCTAGTAAATAATTACAACAAGTATGAAAACAACAGCTACTTATGTGAAAGTTTAGAATTCGAAAAAAATGTGCTTTAATCACATGTTGAAAATTGTAAATAACATATTTATCAATCAGTATATTTTATTAAGCTATCAAATAAAATGAAAATGATCTATCTATTAACTATTCAAAATATGGTATTATGCTCAAAATGAATTTATGTTATATGAAATAATGAAAAACCATCTGAATACATTACGAATAATAAGAGGATATTTTTTCGTTTGCGTGAAATATGGAATATATTTTCACGAAACATGAGAAAATGCCACATATTTTCACGAGCCGGTACGGCGAGTGAAAATATGTGGCATTTTATCATGTTGAGTGAAAATATATACCATATTTCACGAAAAACGTAAAAATAACCTTTTTATTTAATTTCATTATCAAAGAAAATGGTAACGAATCCCCTTGCTTGCTACCAACTGCAATTGTACAGCGCGCAGTAATTTATGCGTAAGCACGCGCTGTTTGGCGCTACATTGTGACGTCATGTAAACAACTCTTTAAACGTCTGTACAGCGTTAATTACTGAATTAAACATATTGGTGTTCGGATTAATTTTCTTAGTTAGACCATTTTCTATCATGCTAGATAGTTTTCAAAACAATATTCAAGAAAAAGTTGTTTTGTATTCATCAGATTTTTCAAACAAAACGGCGAAAGAAGTCCCTTAAAATAAATATGAGTTTTGACTCCGCCCACTTTCATATTTATATTTCATATTTATTTTTTAAAAATATGAAATATATTTGACTGATATAGCACCATATTTCATGGGTAAAATTAAATAATGTAGTATATAAATGTAACAATCAAAATTATGCGTGAATAAAGGGAGGTAATTAAATACTTATATCATCGACATAAATAATGTATTTGTATAGATTTAAATAAATTAATAACATTTTTAGATACAGTGAATGACTACTAAAATAGAACAGTCTTTTTATGCCGATATGTACTAAAAAAAATATTGACGAGTTTGTCAAAAAATTATTGAATTGGAAATGGAAAATGCCAACGATATGCACAACTATTAATACTGGATGCAACTGTACTAGTAGCTTTTGAGGAGGATTCCGGTCGGACAAATTTTGTGACGAACCGACAGACGGGTGGACAGACAGACTATAAAGAAGTGATCCTTGAAAGTGATGGCTATTTTGTAACATATAAAGATTTTTTTTTAAATAAACGTTGGTTTGAATGTTTTAAAAATTTAATATTCAAAGAGTCATATTCCTAAGACAGTGTTCATATTGGAAGAAAGAGACTGGTTCAGAACAATACACGTGTCTTCCAATGACAGCCAATTAAATAGTTATGAGGGGAGATTTATCAGTTTGTTTCTTATATCATGTATATGTCGCCTTCTATTTTGAGGCATGTATCATTAACAGGCCAAAACGCATTTTTATTCAAGGGCCATAACTCAGCAAAAATCACTCAACCGTAAACCCATATAATATACGCAAGTACTCAAGGTTCCTTTCAATCTTGAAAAATTTATTAAAGTTGCATTAGTAGTATAAGAGATTAAGCAATAGGGTAAACTACGGGTTTATAATCTCTGAGTGTCCTATGTGTTGTAAGATTGAGACCACGTAGGTCTATGTTTTTTTAATATTTTATATAAATAACATTATTGGATCTATGATTGTTTTAATGGTTAAATGTTTTGCACTTATTTTGGTAAAGTCCTTTAACTTTTTAACAACCATGGTTTAAGAAATAATATTTAACATTCATTCGGATAAAAATAAATTATTGTGATTTGAATGTCATGAAACGCAATACAAATCGAGACAAAACAGTGTTTTAAGTTGCTTCATATACGTGTATACATTTATGCAAGCACCGGGCCAGTTCCATTTAAATATACTGCAAAAGGAAGAAAAAAAAGGTTAAAAACAATGACAACACTAGACATCGAACTACTGACCTTTCACAAATCAGGTAATCACTTAACTGACATTCTATTGCGGATATAAAGAGTGCCTTTACATTGAACTAGTGTGACTTTTAAAACATTAGTTATATTCTCCAAAACTACACAGACAAAACCGAAGTTGGTTCGAATATTTAAATGAATACTTTTTTATTAAACTATATTCTTGAGTTAAATGAGTGTGCATACTGTAGCACGATATTGATTTTTTTCTAAATATTGTATGGTATTGTAATCGTATTTTGTTGCGTCCTTCACCTAAAGCCTGTTGTTTGACGATATCTTTGGTTACCCATAAAATGTCTTTTTCGTGACTGAAAACAAATTTCTATCACAACAAAAATAATTAATTCTGTCACAGAAAGTCAAAATACAATTTATCATTAATCTATTTTTGAAAAAGCTGCAAACTAGAATTTTCATTGGATATTACAAATATCCCATAAACTTTAATTTTATATTATTTTACAGTTTTACACAATTTATTTACAATTACCATTGACTTTCACGCCTAGTTGTGGTCATATCTGTCAACGCATAGCGTAAAGTACATTACAGTACATATGTATGAATTTGATTTAGTACATATGACGCCGTAGCATGAAATTATCTAAGAAATATGTCACTTAGTGCGTATTCTTAAGCAATAATTACTGAGTTACTAAGCGACGGTTTAGGGTGTTAAATTCTGGCCGATTTAAAAGTTTTATTTGTACAAAAAAAGTACAATTTTTTTCTCACAGGATACTGTTTTTTATTTGCATTTCTACAATAATGACCATGTAAGAGGATATCATAATACTTTTTTATACGTTAAAGGCCCATTCTGTCTCAGAAATGATTATTTGTTTTCTTCTTTAGAAATAATATACATCGGTTTTATAACGTTGAAATAATGGTTTTATAGAATTTTAGATGCTTATTACAAAATGAAAGTCGCGCCAAATGTGACATTTTTTGTCATGAAAGTAACACAGTAGTAGTTTTGACTTCCATACAAAATACTAAATAACTGTGTAGCTAATTGGCATATGACTAACATTTTGGACCCGAAACAAATTAAAGTTTTTGAGGAATAAAAAATAAAGCATTTCTGATGGATGATGGGCCTTTAAGATTTACCGTGATTATTTTGTGCTTTGAAACATTTTATGATTAAAATATTTATATGTCACTCAAGATGTTGAAACAGTGATTCTATTGCTGAATACCGTAAAAAAGAAGTAACGATGCAATACTTTAGGTTTTGAAAATATTAAAACATAATATTGGACATGTATTACAGTTTATTAATATGAAGGACTATACTGAGGGCTTTTTTATGACGTTACTACAAATACATTTTCGAGATTTTATTCAATGTAATAAAGGTCTATACTAATAACTTGTCTATAAGATAATCAGTTATATTGTGCAAAATGATCTAAAATGAAAAACGTTTCGGCGCTTTAAACTCAAATCGGGCTAAAAATCGCACTACATATCAATTTTCAATTTAATATTAATATATATCTTTATTATCTATTTTTTTTTTCATTTTTTAACGTTTTAAGTCCTCGATTTGATCTCTATTAAATTTTCAAAATTATATTTTAGGTTTTGGAAGTCAGAAGAAAAAAGTAAGAATGTTGTATATAATTCAATCAAACATTCTAATCTTCTAACAATCGGTATCAATTTATATAATGATGATTTTGCAATTTCCTCTACACTACATAATCAGAACATGAAATAGTTCAACATTTTGTTGTTTGCGTAAAAAATCGAAAACTTCGCAAAAGTATTTGACATTTCCTTTAAGAAGTGACTACTGAAATCGGTAGGCAAATTCGGTTACTCTAAAAGTTCAGCAATGCAATACATATATGGTTCCCCAGGGAAATACGCTGCAATTTACGGAGACATAACTAGTTCACCAAGACGTATCTTAATTGATTAGTTTCATATTTGATAAAGAAGTAATGTATGTCACAAGGAACAAAACATAATTTAAAGTCAAACAAACTTAGGGGGTTTATGAAAATTGTAAACCTATAATTTAAAAGAACCCAAATTCAATCAACTTTAACAGTACATGTATCAACACAAAAACATTTTAACAAATATATAATAAGACCTTGTTTGGCTGGGTTATTACCCGCTGTATCCTAGGTCGTATAATGAATTTTCAGTTGAAAGTGCGTCCAAAAGACACATCATTCCGATAACCTATGTGCTCATACAACATAATAGACTTGATTTTATTTTATATTTTAAATGAATTAAATTATATGATTTCGATAAAACATATTATCCTTCCTGTTAATTGAGATATATAGACATTTTAAGTACGGTAATTCGTCATATTAAAGATTTCGCAGCCAGATGTGGATCTACAGCGGTGACAAGTGGCTCGATGTCAACAACATTTACCAATTCGTTTGGGGAAAAAAATATGTAGGAAAGCAGTATCTTTTCATGTTTTGAAGTTTTATATTTGAATCGTGGATATTTAAAAGTTATATGCAAAATTATTTCAAAATTGATGGCAAAAGGTCCTACCTCAAAAATAATAAAATCCATTTGAACACCGTCATGATTATGTTTTAAGCCGATAGAAATAAAATATTTGTCTAAGCTCACAGAATTAAATCTTCAATGAGACTTTTGCCATTTAAATCAGCTTTTCTAACCTTTCATAATTTCTCCAATCCCATTTACTCAATAACACAATATTTATTTTGATAAAGATTTAAAATAAGAGGTGAACAATCAAGAGTTGACATCAGTTCAAGTTAATCAATTTCTTTTAAAGAACTAGAGCCATGCAATAAGACATGTTATAGAAACAAGCCGAACTTGATTTGAATTTTACAAGCTTTTTGTCGTACTATATGCATTAGGTCGTAAAATAATGCAGTACTTATATACAGTGCCCCATAAGCGCGTTCTAATTGGTATATGAATAATATAAATGGCGAACATCTGTCAATCCGAATTTGTACTAGTTAAGCATTTACATTTTCATTTTTTCTCATTTATGATTTTGCTATACTAAGATGCTGAGTACTCATAATTTACAAATTTATTTACAAGTATGTTGATTTCATTACATACGTAATAAACTTGTTAATTCAAACAAGCTTTTTTAAAACATCTTAATTGCTCATTGTCTTGTACACTTAAAAAACGATTCGATCTTGTTACTTCATTTGACATAAGCTGCATATTAGGAAACAAATAAATGAGTTCCGTGGTAAGGTAAGAAATACTACTATACATCACGTAGATGATCAATTATATATTAGGAGGTCTGTCGTTTGGTAAAAGATCAAGACAATAATTGAAAATAAATATAAATATAAGCAACAACTTTTGATATATCCATGAATGTTCGTGCAAATTACGTAAACACACGGGCAAAACGGACTTGATGAGTCACTGATTGGGGAAATAAAAAAAGAAATTGTAAACAGTTATTTAGATAATAGCTTAACATTGTTTTACATCGGTTTCTTACGGGAAAGACGGTATAATACGGCCTTCTCAGATCTATAAGACCCGGATCAGGTACACCTTATCCCGGCAATAGTCTCATTAACAAATCTAGGTGATCCCTGTGAAGCACTAATCACCTCAAAATGTCTTGAAAATTGCAGACTCGTTTTGATTTAATGAGTTTGTCCTTGAGGGATAAGAGTGCAACATCCCTCACGTCCCCTAGTACCGTCTGACGCCTCTTAATCTGTATTTTAATCAATTTTTATCTGGCGGAGGGTAAAATTATGTCATTATAATTCAGATAAAAATATTTACTTGGCATGGTAATATAATCAATTTTACTGACATATGGCGAGCGGCCTACCTACAAGTCCTCGACCATAGCTTCCATAGTTTAAAACATTTTTGTTCATACACATTGTATCAATTTCTTATTGGTCACCTTTATATTTTATCAGCAATGGATTGAGTAAATAAAGGAATAAAGATATTACCAAAGTCATTTTATTTCAGCATTCATTCATAATCAGAAAAGACAGCTTGCTTTCCTATGGATCCGTGTTATGTTGAACGAAGTTATATAAAGATTTAGATCACGTTTTGTTCACTTGTTAAAACTAAATTTGAATGTCAATATCAAATTGTAAAGCTTGTGTGCTTGTCTATGCTGATTTCATGTAAGACATGCTGAATATTACCCCAGGGAAATGAACAGTATCTGAAACGAATATATTGTAATTGTTAGGTATAACTTTGATTATTTTAAAGTTAGAAAACTGTAAAGACACACCCAGGCCAACCTTCAACTTGAAAATGTAACAATTAAATTGAGTAACTGGTTAGGAGTATGTTTATCTTGAGGTTATTTGACAATGGGTTATATTCCAGATAGACGTCTTCAGTTTGAACGATTGAAACAATACTACAAATTTTTGTTTGTTTGAATATCTATGTTAACAACATTTCTGCAGCCAATTATGTTATTTTTTAAATACCATCCACTGTCTTAAAGGAAAATTTAATAATGCATTTAAAGCTTGGAAGAAGTGTGATCAAGGACATTTTATATGATTTTACAATTAGTACAGACATGACCACTGTAGTCCCACATCTGGAATGTTTTAATTCCATTGTCACATATTAAAGGCTCATTATGCACCAGAAATGCTTTTATTTACATTTCTTAAAAACCTTTTATAGTTGGTGTACATTTATAATTTCCAAAAAGGAACTCATTTGCCAATAACCCGAATCCTATTTCCTTCTGTTGCTTTTATGGCAAATAGTACATTAAAAATGAATAATTATTGTGTATGGAAGTCAAACTTACATTTTGCTACTTTTATTACAAATTATTGCATTCCTTTCTACAGGAAATAAACATTTAGCATACTTTGAATTTAGAAGTTCAATAAAACACATCAAGAATCAAGAATCAAGAAATTCCAGAACTTTTAGTGTTAAAAATGGCAAAAACTAAGACATTTTGGCTTTGTTAAGAGTGACATTATAAAAAGGGTGACTTTTCAGCTTAATGCATGCACTATAAAATAAAAAGATCAACCAGGAAGAGCGCCGTCCACGAACGTCGGGCAAATATGACCACTTGCAAGCCACCAATCAGTGCGCAGAACAAAAGCAGGAGAGGGCACGAGGCTGTAGCAAGTAGACTGAGTCCCGATTTTATTCTTTGAACCTTTTTTTCAATTAGGTTGAGTTTCAAATTTATTCATTGAACCATTTATTTAATTAAATTGAGTTTAGAATTTATTCATTGAACCATTTATTTAATTAGATTTGGTTCCGAATTTATTCTTTGAACCCAATATTTAAAAATGATTGAGTTCCGAATGAAGGAAACAAAAAGAAATTCACACTGTCAATTTATATTATAAATATGACATTTTCTCATGGCAAATAAAAACAATTGAACTTTTTCAAATAATGGTTCTTAAAACTATCGAAAATAATATATCGTAAGAATTTATCGTTAATTAATCTTATTTCAGTCTGCTGAAATAAATTTGTTTACAAGTTCTTATAAATAGAGGTTCTCTTGAAAAAAAGCGTTTTTTCTCTAAATATGAAACAAAAAATATTACATAGATATCCAAGTTGGTTCATACAATAATCGATATAGTTGAATGAACTCTCAAAAGAGAAAAAAACTCCTACCTTAAAGGTAAATATAAAGTCCTATTCAACATCGTTATTATCATGTATGAATCTCGCTGAAATTGATGCAAGAAGTTTTATTCAAAAAGTAAATGAAACCTTTCTACTCATTAACGTATAAAATGAAACTTCAACCTATAGTTATTGTTGTCTATCATTTTTTTCGTATGATCCCATAATATAATGTTTATGAAACTTGCGTCATTTTGCATCAGATGATCTAGCATTTAATAACTTTCAAATATCAACAAGAGCCATGTCAACATGGCCATCCCCCGCCGAATGTGTTTGCTCATTGGAAGAATGTATATGTAGTGGAGCAGAATAATTCCATTTTAAGAGGTCTTTTGGTAATGAAAACTGATGGCTATAGTGATTACAGATTTGAAACCTATGTGAATACTGATGGCTGAAATTAACAAAGGGCAATAACTGAAAAATAATGCAGGGTAGGTTATCATTCTTGTGTGCTGCATCCCTCCTCAGTAAAATCTATCCACCTATGAAGTTTCAAGTTGATACCTCAAATACTTTTTGAGAAAAAAATTGAATTGAAAAATTAAGTATGAAAAATAACAAAGGGCAATAACTCAAAAATTATAATAGGTAGAGTTATCATTCTTGTGCAGTGCACATTTCCTGAGTGAGATCTATGCACCTATGAAGTTTCATTTTGATATCTCAAATGCTTTTTGAGTTATGCTCTGGACAAAAAGTAATTTTGAAAAATAACAAAGGGCAATAACTAAAAAATAATGCAGGGTAGAGTTATCATTCTTAAGCACTGCACTCCTCCTCAATGAGATTCATCCACCTTTGAAGTTTCAAGTTGATACCTCAAATACTTTTTGAGATAAGCTCTGGACAAAATAGCATGAAAAAAACAAAGGGCAATAACTCAAAAATTGTATAGGGAAGAGTTATCATTCTTGCGCACAACATTCCTCCTCAATAAGATCTATCCACCTATGACATTTCATATTGATATCTCAAACACTTTTTGAGTTATGCTCCACTCAGGTGAAAAATTAGGTATGAAAAATAACAAAGGGCAAAAAATGTCGGACGGACGGACGGAAGGTCGGACGGACGGACGGACGGAGACTATTTCTATATCCTCCGCCGAAAATTTTCGGCGGGGATAATAAAAAGCCGGACATAGATGTTATGAGATTTTAAGATAGATTAACGAGTAATATAAAGAATTGACAATGATTCAAAAGAATCACTTGCTTTCAAAGAACTATAGATTTTGAGATTATCGACAAACAAGTTAGTCACGCGAAAAATACTGCAAGGTTTGTATAATTATGATGAAAGTAGTTCTAAATTTGCAAGTTATTATATCAAAACGAAATTGCAAATGTTTTGAAGAGCTAAATGCCAAAATATTATAAAATCAATAATCTGGGAAAGTGTAACTTCTAAGAAATTCCATACATTCCTTTGTAATTCTATTTTTAGAATTCGTTCTTGGTCGTAATAACCGGAACTCGTGACAAATATAAATGTTTGTATAACCAAAGATGTCAATTTCACTTACATCTACAATCTTTAGTACAATTATTTGGATTACATCTAATAAAATATAGAATGATATTTCAAATTTACTCGTATTGCAAGCTCTCTCAAACGACATTGGCTGTATGGGGGCGGGCAAAATCATTCATCAAAATGAACCCATTACTAATTGCACCAACATGCAACCTTACCTGGGTGTTGAGAATCTCATCTCGATACCGCTGGACAGTCAATGTGCTTCTGTTGGGGACAATGAGGTCAGTACGTCCATCCCAGCTGATTCCACCTTAGACAATTATTGATATGCCCTCATAGCGGTCGTGTTTCGCAATGTTTGCTGTATAGAACCGTTCACCTGACCTTTGCCATACTCTAGCACGCCTATCTGTGTTGTCCAGGCAGTACATTGACTCGTAGGCGCCAGTCCAACGAACATCGTCCATTGCCCAATCATATCGGAGCCGGCAGCGGTCTCTAGATAGCGGGATCCGTATACATGGTCTTCTCGGTCGCAGTTTACTTTCATGCAAAAGTTAACGTATGGTTAGTGTTGACACACGCACCCCTGAAGCATTTTGAAGATCAGAAAGAAGTTGGGTTGCAGTTGCAAAACGGTTTCTTCGTGCCTGGATAACCAGAAAACGATCCTCAGCCTCAGTAGTCACCCTTGTTCTGCCACCGCAATGTCATGAAACAGGTGTATCATGCTGTTGGAACCTCGCCCAGGCTCGAGTGATAACCGTATGGTCCACACCAAACACCTAACCAACCTCACGATGTTGACCCCATTGCTACTGCCCGCCACAACTCTGCTTCTGATAAATAAATGCCTTCTAACATTTGAATTCGCCATTATTCAATCTTAAATGTTCAATATTTCAATGGAAAATGAACATCCTACACGTGTCGGTACGTGTATGCTGTGTCTAATAAAGACTATCAAAATATGAGTATGATTCACCTCTTTTGCATTACTTTCACGTGGAAATTGCCTGTCATTCAAGATTATGTGTACAGGGTGCACTCTCGATAAATAACTACACGATTTACAATGTAAATATCATAACATGATATGATATAAAATGCACGATGCTATTTGGTAACACTTGGTGCTTAGCAAACTTTGAATAGTATGTAATCTCTATTGCTTTAAAATAATGTATTCTGTCGACAATATATCATAAAAAGTTCTGCATTATAGATTATCATTTGCTTTTCATTAGATATAAGGTTATATTATTTCCTGGTGTAACATATATACAATAAGCATTGACCTTCACGCCCACTTGTGGTATTATATAACTTCTTTGAGCTAAATTTTATAGAAAATAATCTGAAATTCAACAAGTGGTATTATAAAATTGGGGACAGGAAAATGGTTATACATTGTAATACATATGTATGATGCCGGAAAGGAAAGATTAATTATCTATAGAAAATTTGTGTTTTTTAGTCGCATTGAATATTGTCTAAGAGGTAAATTAATGATATTAGGGAGTGTATCAACAGTATATAGTATTATAATGACGTCTTGACATTTTACAGGATATTTATATTAGTATTTGTACAAACTTGTTTCTATTACGTGATGAATTGTCATTTTGTAAATAGTCCAATGTAACAACGTCAAAAGTACTGATTTTAAAAAGTACTTAAAATCTCATTTGAGTTGTAAAGTTCTATTCAGCTTGTTTGGGCAAATTCGTTTATTCTAAATTCAATTCAGTAATATTTATACGCAAAACAAGTCATATCTAAGGGATATACATGTACACTGCAATTTTCTGAAATGGAAACAAGTTAAAGAAGGTGTATCTGCATTGATTTTATTTATTTATTATTAAAAGTAGTAAAAGTAAGTATCAACACATTTTGGCTGTCTAAGGAATTTGATCACTTTTATAGGAATGTTTCTTTACTATAAATAGAAAGTCCTTAAGAGTAAAAATGGTACACAGTCAGGCATTTAACACAAAAACACATATTATGATTAATACAGGTGAAAATTAAACGCTATAACCGGGACGAGTCTGAAGTTCTTTGTATTTTTATGATGAATTTCTAGTACAGGTGGAAAGAATTGTACATTGTTATTCAAATACTCATAAATATAATTGTACTAATGTTTTAAAATATACAAACAAATGTATCGTTCTGTAATATAATAATACATGTATTAAATAATCACGATTTATCAATACAGCGAAAGTATATCGGATCAAACCAAATGTTTAATCATCATTAAAATAATGGCATAAATCTTTAGACACTTTCATTCTTATTTCACATATTTTTTGAACTTCAATTTACTGACGCCCAATTGCAGCCCAAAGATTGTATATGTCTGCGAGCAATGTTACATTTTCTTGTCCGTAACATAACCACAAACCATCATTAAAACATTTCTAAGCCTTCTTAAATGTGTGTACAAAATATCAGTTACATGTATATTGGATTTCCTCTAAAAACAATTTTTTATAAGCGTGAATATAGAGATAAAACAAATTTCTGTGCACTCCGGAAAAACTTAAGGTACCCCACCTTAAGTTAAGAAGCAATGTTTCTAAATCCATATAAGTATTAAAGCTGTTCTTTCACACAAATATGAACGACATAGTTATCTAAAATATGACATACAACGCGTTCAGTTTTATTCAGAGAAATCTGAAATTCAAAACGACCGACGAAGTATGCATTTTATATCAAATTCAAAATAAATCAAACATAATAGAAATAATTTGTGTTATTGATGAACATTAATGTCCTCACTGAAATCTAATTATTATCACCACACAAATAATTAATTCTGTCATAGAATGTCAAACGAAAATATATCATTAAATGTCTTGAAATAGTTGCAAAGATCATAAATTATCATTAGTTATGACAGTATATAATAAGGGTTAGGTTTATATTAGTTCAGTATCACAAATAGAATAAGTATTGACCTTTACGCCTACTCACTTGTGATCTTATGTTATTTCATTATTTTGTTTTGTAAGTTTTATATTTGAATCGTGGATATTTAAAAGTTATATGCAAAATTATTTCAAAATTGATGGCAAAAGGTCCTACCTCAAAAATAATAAAATCCATTTGAACACCGTCATGATTATGTTTTAAGCCTACAGAAATAAAATATTTGTCTAAGCTCACAGAATTAAATCTTTAATGAGACTTTTGCCATTTAAATCAGCTTTTCTAACCTTTCATAATTTCTCCAATCCCATTTACTCAATAACACAATATTTATTTTGATAAAGATTTAAAATAAGAGGTGAACAATCAAGAGTTGACATCGGTTCAAGTTAATCAATTTCTTTCAAAGAACTAGAGCCATGCAATAAGACATGTTATAGAAACAAGCCGAACTTGATTTGAATTTTACAAGCTTTTTGTCGTACTATATGCATTAGGTCGTAAAATAATACAGTACTTATATACAGTGCCCCATAAGCGCGTTCTAATTGGTATATGAATAATATAAATGGCGAACATCTGTCAATCCGAATTTGTACTAGTTAAGCATTTACATTTTCATTTTTTCTCATTTATGATTTTGCTATACTAAGATGCTGAGTACTCATAATTTACAAATTTATTTACAAGTATGTTGATTTCATTACATACGTAATATTCTTGTTAATTCAAACAAGCTTTTTTAAAACATCTTAATTGCTCATTGTCTTGTACACTTAAAAAACGATTCGATCTTGTTACTTCATTTGACATAAGCTGCATATTAGGAAACAAATATATATATATTAGGAGGTCTGTCGTTTGGTAAAAGATCAAGACAATAATTGAAAATAAATATAAATATAAGCAACAACTTTTGATATATCCATGAATGTTCGTGCAAATTACGTAAACACACGGGCAAAACGGACTTGATGAGGAACTGTTTGGGGAAATAAAAAAGAAATTGAAAACATTTATTTAGATAATAGCTTAACATTGTTTTACATCGGTTTTTTACGGGAAAGACGGTATAATACGGCCTTCTCAGATCTATAAGACCCGGATCAGGTACACCTTATCCCGGCAATAGTCTCATAAACAAATCTAGGTGATCCCTGTGAAGCACTAATCACCTCAAAATGTCTTGAAAATTGCAGACTCGCTTTGATTTAATGAGTTTGTCCTTGAGGGATAAGAGTGCAACATCCCTCACGTCCCCTAGTACCGTCTGACGCCTCTTAATCTGTATTTTAATCAATTTTTATCTGGCGGAGGGTAAAATTATGTCATTATAATTCAGATAAAGTTATTTACTTGGCATGGTAATACAAAATGTATAATCAATTTTACTGACATATGGCGAGCGGCCTACCTACAAGTCCTCGACCATAGCTTCCATAGTTTAAAACATTTTTGTCCATACACACTGAATGCATTTCTTATTGGTCACCTTAATCTTTTTTGAGCAATAGATCGAGTAAGTAAAGGAATAAAAATAATACCAAAATCATTTTATTTCAACATTCATTCATAATCAGAAAGACAACTTGCTTTCCTATGGATCCGTGTTATGTTGAACGAAGTAATATAAAGATTTAGATCACGTTTTGTTCACTTGTTAAAACTAAATTTGAGTGTCAATATCAAATTGTAAAGCTTGTGTTCTTGTCTATGCTGATTTCAATTTAGACATGCTGAATATTGCCCCAGGGAAATGAACAATATCTGAAAAGAATACATTGTAAATTGCTAGGTATACCTTAGTTTATTATTATGTTAGAAAACTGTAAAGACACACCCAGCCAAACTGCCAAACTTTAGATTAAGGACATGATGAAATAACAATTAAATTTAGTAACTGGTAAGGAGTATGTTTATCTTCAGGTTATTTGACAATCGGTTATATTCCAGATAGACGTCTTCAGTTTGAACGATTGAAACAATACTACAAATTTTTGTTTGTTTGAATATCTATGTTAACAACATTTCTGCAGCCAATTATGTTATTTTTTAAAGAATAGGCCACCATCCACTGACTTAAAGGAAATTGTATAATGAAGTGTGATCATGGAAATTTTACATGATTTTACAGTTAGTACAGATGGTCACTGTATTCTCACATCTGGAATGTTTTATTCCATTGTCACATCTTTATTAAAGGCTCATTATGCACCAGAAATGCTTTTATTTCTATTTCCTAAAAGCCTTTTATATTTGGTGTACATTTATAATTTCCAAAAAGTAACTCATTGCCATTAACCTGAATCATATTTCCTTCTGTTGCTTTTATGGCAATAGTATATTTATAGTGAATAATTATTTTGTATGGAAGTCAAACTTACATTTTGCTACTTTTATTACAAATTATTGCATTCCTTTCTCCAGGAAATAAACATTTAGCATGCTCTAAAACATTATTTAAAGATATACTATGCTCGAATTTGGTATGAGAAAATATGTTTTGCATATCTAAGTAGATAAAATATAAGATTGAGGATCATCGAGTAAGATCAACGTTCACTGTACAGTACGCCATGGCCTTCATATGAACACTGGAATGGCAACTTAAAGGATTGACATCTATAAGTTGATACCTCAAGATAATAAATTGTGGTCATAATTTAATACGTTGTGGCCACAAGATAAATTAAGTACACCTTTTGCAAATGTCATTCATATTAATCTACATCTATCAATACCTATAAATATATGTCGTGATACAGTAAAAATCGCTTCTACATAATCAGAAAAGGTTTATTCCTCAAAACAAAATATTTTAAATATCAGTTAAACTGAGACAGGAAAGAACCATTTAAGATCATCATGTAAAATTCCCTTCGAATAATTCTTGCCTCGACTTTAAACGACGTAAAGTAACAATAAATAGAATAATATGCTGGACGAATAAAAACATACAGGATATTTTAAGATTTCAAACATGCCAATATTAAATCATTTCTTTATGTTGAAAAAAGATGTTAGTAAAAAAATTACACAAGCTATCTAGCATACTTTGAATTTAGAAGTTCTATAAAACACATCAAGAATCAAGATGTACACAGTACAAAGATATTTCAAAATGTGATAGTGACTTGTGAACTCGATGCAGAAGTTCGATAAATCTAAACTCAGCAACGTTGAGAGAAATGTCAAGCGCTTCTGAATGTGAACTGAAATGCGTTCTATTTGGTTGCCATAGTACAAAGCGTCACAATTTTTCATCTTACTGAAAATTACAGATGTATATTGTCAGTTTTTCATATGAGTAACATTTCATAACTACAACAATTTACGGAGAAGCTGATACTAACCGAAATATAGGTGTTATTTTCAAAAATCGAACTCATTCATTTGAAGAAATTCCAGAACTTTTAGTGTTAAAAATGGCAAAAACTAAGACATTTTGGCTTTGTTCAGAGTGACATTATAAAAAGGGTGACTTTACAGCTTAAGGCATGCACTATAAATATAAAAAGATCAACCAGGAAGAGCGCCGTCCACGAACGTCGGGCAAATATGACCGCTTGCAAGGCACCAATCAGTGCGCAGAACAAAAGCAGGTGAGGGCACGAGGCTGTAGCAAGTAGACTGAGTCCCGATTTTATTCTTTGAACCATTTTTTTCAATTAGGTTGAGTTTCGAATTTATTCATTGAACCATTTATTTAATAAAATTGAGTTTCGAATTTATTCATTGAACCATTTATTTAATTAGATTTTGGTTCCGAATTTATTCTTTGAACCCCATATTTAAAAATGATTGAGTTCCGAATGAAGGAAACAAAAAGAAATCCACACTGTCAATTTATATTATTAATATGACATTTTCTTATGGCAAATAAAAACAATTGATTTTTTTTCAAATAATGGTTCTTAAAACTATCGAAAATAATATATCGTAAGAATTTATCGTTAATTAATCTTATTTCAGTCTGCTGAAATAATTTTGTTTACAAGTTCTTATAAATAGAGGTTCTCTTGAAAAAAAAGCGTTTTTTCTCTAAATATGAAACAAAAATTATTACATAGATATCCAAGTGGGTTCAAACAATAATCGATATAGTTTAATGAACTCTCAAAAGAGAAAAAACTCCTACCTCAAAGGTATATATAAAGTCCTATTCAACATCGTTATTATCATGTATGAATCTCGCTGAAATTGATGCAAGAACTTTTATTCAAAAAGTAAATGAAACCTTTCCACTCATTAACGTATAAAATGAAACTTCAGCCTATAGTTATTGTTGTCTATTATTTTCTTGGTATGATCCCATAATATAATGTTTATTAAACTTGCGTCATTTTGCATCAGATGTTCTAGCATTTAATAACTTTCAAATATAAATATAAAGTCGGGCATAGATGTTATGAGATTTTAAGATAGAACAACGAGTAGTAAAGAATTGACAATGATTCTAAAGAATCACTTGCTTTCAAAGAACTATAGATCTTTAAATTATCGACAAACAAGTTAGTCACGCGAAAAATACTGCGAGGTTTGTATATGATAAATTTAGTTCTAAATTTGCAAGTTATTATATCAAAACGAAATTGCAAATTGTTTTCAAAAGCTAACTACCCAAATATTATAAAATCAATAATCTGGGAGAGTGTAACTTCTAAGACATTCCATTTAATCCTTTGCAATTCTATTTTTAGAATTCGTTCTTGGTCGTAACAACCGGAACTCGTGACGAATATAAATGTTTGTATAACCAAACATATCAATTTTACTTACGTCTTCTATTCTTAGTATAATTATTGGGCCTACATCTAATCAAATATAGTAAGATATTTCAATTTTACTCGTATTGCATGGTTTTGTCTTCAAGTACTATTGTGTTCTGCTTTTATGTTCTGTAAGAATGACAAAAATATAATCTCTATCGCTTTAAAATAATAAACTCTGTCATAGGAAGTCTAAAGACAATATATCATAAAAAGTTTTGCATCATAGATTATCATTTGCTTTTCATTAGAAATATTGTTTATTATTCCATGGTGTAACATATATACAATTAGCATTGACCTTCACGCCCACTTGTGCTATTATATAACTTCTGTGAGCTAAATTTTATAGAAAATAATCTTAAATTCAACAAGTGGCATTATAAAATTGGGGACAGGAAAATGGTTATACATTGTTCTTCATATGTATGATGCCGGAAAGGAAGGATTAATTTAGTATCTATAGAAATTGTGTTTTAGTCGCATTGAATATTATCTAAGAGGTAAATAATGACCATGTATATTAGGGAGTGTATCAACAGTATATAGTATTATGTATAATGCAGTACACGTCATTTCTGAGGGATATACACTGCAATTTTCCGAAATGGAAACAAGATCTGCACTGATGTTATTTTTTATTAAAAGAAAAAAAAGTAAGTATCGCTACATTTTGGCTGTCTAAGGAATTTGACCACTTTTATAAAAATAGAGTCCTTAAGAGTAAAAGTTTACACAATTAGGCATTAAACACAAAACGCATATTATAATTAATACAGGTTAAAAAATTAAACGCTATAGCCAGGACGAGTCTGAAGTTCTTTTAATTTTATTTGATGAATTTCTAGTACAGGTGGAAAGAGTTGTACATTATTATTCAAATACTCATAAATATAATTGTACTTATGTTTTAAAATATACAAACAAATGTATCGTTCTGTAATACAATAATACAAAATAATCACAATTTATCAATACAGCGGAAGTATATCGAATCCAATCAAATGTTTATTCCCCATTGCTTGAAAACATAATTAAAACAATGGCATAAATCTCTAGACACTTTCATTCGTGTTTCAACTATTTTTTTTAAACTTCAAAATACTGACGCCTAATTGCAGTCCAAAGATTGTGTATGTCTGCGAGCAATGTTATATTTTCTTGTCCCTAACATAACCACAAACCATCATTAAAACATTTCTAAGCCTTCTTAAATATGTTTACAAAATATCAGTTACATTGGATTTTCTCTAAAAACAAATATTTATCAGCGTGAATATATAGATAAAACAAATTTCTGTGCAGTCCGGAAAATGGATACCTTAAGTAAAGAAGCAATATTTCTAAATCCATAGAAGTATTATAGCTGTTATTTCACACAAATATGAACGACATAGTTATCTAAAATATGAGACACAAAACGTTCAGTTCCATGCAGAGAAGTCTGAAATGCAAAACGACCGACGAAGTATGCATTTTATATCAGTTTCAAAATAGTTTAAACATAATAGAAATAATTTGTGTATGTTGGTGAACAGAACATTAAATACTTGTCTAATTATTATCACCACACAAATAATTAATTCTGTCATAGAATGTCAAACGAAAATATATCATTAAATGTCTTGAAATAGTTGCAAACATCATAAATTATCATTAGTTATGACAATATATTATTAGCAATAGGTTTATATTAGTTCAGTATCACAAATAGAATTAGCATTGACCTTTACGCCCACTTGTGATCTTATGTTATTTCATTATTTTAGATCTTTAATAAATTAAATTATCTGAAATTCGATTCATGGCCTTACAAAACGAATGACAGGAAATTGATTATAAATTGTAATACATATGTATTAAACTAAAAAGAATATTTTTATTCAGTCTATTGAAACGATGTTTTGCAATCGAAATGAAAATTATCTAAGAGAATTTAAAAACGATTACAGGGTTTAAACAGTATTTCCAAATAATAAAAAATTTTTTATTTCGCTGTTTTATGAAAAAACACTTTTAGATCAAAAATTTGTACGAACGCATTATAAAATACTAGAAAAAATTCAAAAAAATTGGGAAAAAGAAATTAAAATTAATGAATTTGGTTTCAAAGTATTTAGAATTTCTTAAAGGGGGGTGGAAATATCAAATTGGTTTTTTAAAAAATTTTTAAAATTTTCACAATGAAAAAATCAAACCAAAAGGGGAAAAACAAATACAATTTTAAAAAGCATAAAAAAGAATTTTCCCAAAAGAGTTTTTTTTTGTTCTATAAGTAAAAAAAATGTCACAACGTTTGAAAGATACAAATTATTTTGTTTCGTAACTATTAATTACAATAAATCCAAATAAGGAATTTATAATTAATAATTCGGTCTAAAAATATAGCCCTGTATGCGATATCGGCGAACAAATGCTTGCGAACAATGTAGGGCCTTGGTCTTGCGCGCGACACATCGGCCTCTTATGGCGATAGTGTACAAGTTTATCGATCACGCAGAATTTCTTGCCCAAACACGAACTCTAAAAGCACCTTAGGTTATATGACATGTACTTAAAATTCAGTCCTTTGCTGTGACCATGACATTTTAGTTAGAGACTTATGATGGTTTTATGTACCCAATTACTTTAAAATACCATCATGAATACAGAAGTTACGGTACCCAATTACTTTAAAATACTATCATAAATACAGAAGAAGTTACGGACCAGACACGAACTCCAACTGCATCTAGGGCTACATCACAAATACACTTCAATTACTTGACGTTTCATTTTAGTTTAAACATGTCTCTGTTTTTTTTTGGCAATATTGACCTGAGACTAATTAATTTTCGGATCTAATGCTTCTTCCTTAGTTTCCGTAACTTATTTTCGATTTTCTAAATAATGTTAACGGAAAAAGGGAAAATTCTGGGGTACTAAAAATTTTATACAAAGTCCCAAAAGGCCTGTGGTAAGTATGGAAAAGCTGCAATCCCGAAGTTGTAAGTTAAATCCTCAACAATTATATTTTTCAGATTTCTTCATTTTTTTAATTATATGCAAAATTAGTGGATGATGTTCATTGTATATGAAAATTTTCATAATTTCATAATTTCAATTTGAACAGTCGTACAATGAGTGATTGTCATGCACAAGAACTTAGTAATCAAGTTTCGCAAAATATAATATAAAAAAATCATTGATATTCGAACCTGCAGCTTTAAATTTGAAACCAAAATGTCTTAACTTTTTATCACCGAGGGTAGTTGGGCAAGTGTTGTGTCGGTAACTTTAAGTTATACATTAATCATGTATACCGTTATGCCATACTTTAAAATCTGTATGATTCACTACGGATTCCGACAGTTACCGACAAAATGTCATTGAATATTCAAATGTCTCTGGTCAATATTGCCAAACAACACGCTATATTGCGAAACAAGTTCTCGCAACTGATAACAAACAGTTTCAAGTCCGCTTCCTGGACTAACATGTACTAGTGTAATTTAAGGGAAACATGATTCCTGTGTAGGGAGGTAGAAACTTTAACCACTAGGTCAAGTTTTGCAAAATATAATTAAAAAATTATTAAAGAAAATATCAAAATATAATGTATCGTCATGATTAGAACCTACAACTTTCAATTTGAAGCTGAAAGTATAACATCTCGTCACTGAGGCAAGTTAGGCAACTGTTGTGCTAGTAATTTTAGTCATACATAAACCGTTGGGCCATAAATCCGTATATCTGTATGTTTTACTCCGGAATCTGATATTTGCCGATTATTCTAATGCCTCCAAACAATATAAAAATGTTTGAACCTATACAAACACGTATACGCACTCACTCGGACAAGGGTAAAGCTATATCCCATGTAATTTCGGGCTTGGGGCATAAAATGTACATTTGCTTTGGCCTAGTATATATAGATGCATTTATAATACTAGTAATGCAAAGGATTTTTTTTCTAATTTTGATTAGCTTAAACACTTTGTATACAATGACGTATATACCGCGAAGAACAGAAGCGGGCAAAAATAACAATATTATGTTAATAACGTCCCAAGCTTTTCGTCAATAAAAATTTGCATTCATATAAATTCGTTAAAGCAGTTGCTAACGGAAGAATATACATACGTCAGCAACTTGTATAAGTAATAAAATAAGACTTAATTTAGAAATATTATAAACTGGCGATTTGTAAGAGGGAAGTGTTTTAGTTTCATAAACTGATTCAAATTCAAAAAGTTTTACTTACTTTTAAAATTAAGTCCACAAATACCTGTTTATAAAGTATGTCATTTTAAAACTACATGTAGTATGAATACCATGTATATTTCAACAATACCGCTATTTATTCTAACACGAGGAAAACGTGAATATGCTGTATTAACAGGTTTTTTTCAATGTTATGCAATATATTTGGATGCACGCAGAAATTACGATTTTATTGGACTGTTACCAAGACTTAAAAACATGTAAAATTATACACGTGTGTCCTTCAAACATAAACCTATATGAAGGTTATCCATGTTGCTTGATAACGCAGAAATATTATGGGAGGAGTAGTCTCTACAGAACCAGTTTGTCAAAGGACAATGTCTTCCATCAAATAATCACTGTCACCCTAATGACGTACACAGGCTAGTAACAGATAATGTGAAGGTCTGTGAAGTTTCTAGAGAACTAGCGGAGAGAAAAAAATAAGAAAAGGTGTTGAGATAATTGCATAATTGTTATCATACCGGAATGTAATCATGTAACGAGATTCTGCATTAGAAGATAATTATCAGTCATATGATAAGACAGGCTTCTAATGACATTTGACATTAGGACCAGTAGTCCAGTGGTAGGACGCGCGCTTAGGGATCGAGAGGTCCCGGGTTCGAACCCCACCAGGGGCACTGCTAATTTCCTTGAGCAAGAAATTTACCTGCGATTGCTTCACTTCACCCAGGTGTAAATGAGTACCTGCGAGGGTGGTATAATTCCGTTGCGCCAAAGTGTCGGCTGCACTAAGTGGAGTTAAAAGACTCCCCCGGGAGATTGATAGATAGATACCAGTAGCCCGATGACCAGGGGTAATAGCTGTAAAGTCGGTGAACGTGCGCAAGCATGAAACTTAGACTATAAAATGCAATTACTTTACTTTACTTTACTTACATTATTCATCCTTGTAATTATATGTTTTCATCCGTGGTTCCCCACCCCTATATTGATGTGCATTGTAGTAATGACGTTCACAATGAGCTAAATTACCGCTTTCTAAAATTTTAATAGAATTCCACTGCAGTCTAATAGCCTAAAAACATTAAATTTGAAAATCTTACTTATATGAAACGTAAACAACCAACAATATAAAAAGAAAAAAGAAAAGAAAATCAGACTTAAAATAAAAAAATATATTTTGTGCGTTGTAATTGGCGAATTACAAGCTGAACTACGATGTACAGTGTACAAGCCAACTTCACATACCTGTAATTGTCGAATGGTGTAAAAATATTAAAGAAAATATATAAATAAGGACATATATATATTCTACTGTCATGGATCTGATTCCCTAAATTCAAATGGTTAACCAATTTTTATCGTTTTGCTCAAAACATGTTCTTTCATTTGTGTCAGTATTTGATAGATTAGTGTCTGTTACAATGATTTACAATGATTCTGAACTTTTTTTATTCCATTTGATGTTTACTTATATAGAATTCCAATAATATTATATGTATGTATATCATTAATCAAAGGGCTGCAAGCTCTGTGGTATTTTCTGATCTTTGCAATCTTAATTGTACTGTATATCTGTATGTATTTTCCTGTATAAGTTTATTTTTATATACTATAATTCATCTTGCAGGGCACCGAGATGCAGCGATTGCGTTTAGATTTTTTACTATTACAGTTTGAGTCTGAAACATACAGAATTTTGCATGACTAGAGTTTTATCAAAAAGCATTTATGTTCCTTTTTTATGACAGCCACACTTTATCCTTGTATATCGCGGCTACTTACTTAAAAAAGACACTTAAAAAGAAATAATTGCCTCGACTGGGATTTGAACCCCAGAGCTCTCACATCCTAAACGAGCGCGTTTCCTCTACACCACGGGGAATTTATACGAAAAGCTGAATAAAATCAAATAATTCTAAATTCAGAATGTCCATTCCTTATTAATTTCGAGGTATTTTGTTCAAGATAAACCTGTTGTTTAACACAGATGTAAATAATTTAGCGAAAATCTTCTCGCAGTTCAAGAAGGTATATCTGCATTGATTTTATTTTTATTTGTTTGGGTCGTCAGACCAAACAAATAATGGTAGCGAAATTTCAGAGCCTAATGCTGTTAATTGCAAAAGCTTAAAGTAGTCCACTTTTTTGAAGCGGTTACTTCCCTTTATAGGTACACTTACGCCGAAAAATTCAGGGGAGATCAATGCGTAAAGATTGTCAAATGACAGGCCCATTAATTTTCAAGCAAAGTAGTTCCCGAATGGTCGAAGATTTCTAATATTGTTTCATTCTTCATAGATATACATGCTTACAGTAAGCTCCATGATTATTTACATCTGTGTTAAACAACATGTTTAGCGTCGAAACAATAACAGTTACAAACCCTAATTTAGAATAATATGGTTTTCTTAAGCCCATTTAACACATTAACCTCACCTTGGCTGAGGGGTTTGCACGCTCGCTTATGAATCGAGAGGTCTGAAGTTCAAATCCCAGTTGAGGCAACTCATTTTTTTCATTTTTTAAGTCAAATAAACATTAAATTGACTATCAGTGTTGAAATTAGTCTTATAGCCAATTTACTACAGTTAAAACACTGGAGAGCATTGGTGGCATACAAAAACAAATTGGTTTATAATCTCACAACCTTCACCTTTCTGACATTCTGAGACCCAAACAAATTCAGCGCCTTCTGTGCTTTGATTTATTAAAAGTAGTTAAAGTAAGTGTCACAACATTTTGGCTGTCTTATGAATTTGACCACTTTTATAAGAATGTTTCTTTACTAAAATTAGAGAGTCCTTAAGAGTAAAAAAATGTACACATTTATGTCAATTTTCGTGTTCTTTTAAATATATTAAGCTCAAAGGCTTTTAACACAAAACGCATATCATTATTAGTACAGGTGAAAATTAAACGCTATAGCCGTGACGACTCTGAAGTTCCTTGTATTTTTATGATGAATTCTTTAGTACAGCTGGACAGAGTTGTGCATTATAATTAAGGTACATATACATACAATTGTACAAATGTTTAAAAAATACAAACGAATGTATCGTTCTATAATACAATAATACAAAACAATCACGATTAAGCAAAGCAGCAGCAGTATATCGGATCCAATAAATGTTTATCTCATTGCGTAGAATTATGCATAGAACTTCAGACACTTGCATTCTTGTTTCACCTATTTTTCGCACTTTGAACAATTCACTGACCCCTAATTCACACCCAAAGAGTGTGTATGTCTGCGGGCAATGTTAAATCCTTTGTCCTTAACATAACCACAAAACATCATTTAAACATTTCTAAGCCTTCTACAATGTGGGATACCAGTTATATTGGATTTCTCTAAGCAAGCGTGAATGTGTAGATAAAACAAATTTCTGTGCAGTCCGGAAAATTGGTACCGTCAATAAAGAAGCATTTTTTTTAAATCCATAGAAGTATTAAAGCTGTAATTTCACACAAATATGAACGATGACATAGTTATCTAATATATGAGATACAAAACGTTCAGTTCCATTCATTAAAAACGACCGACGAAGTATGCACTTTATATAAATTTCAAAATAGTTCATTCATAATAAAGATAAAATAAAATGTGTATCTTGATGAACAGAGCATTAATCTCCTGATTGAAATCTAATTAACAACACCATAAGAATAATCAATTCTTTCATAGAAAGTCAAAAGAAAATATATCATTTAATGTCTTGAAATAGATGCAAACATCATAAATCATCATAAGTTATCACAATATCTTATTAGCGTAAGGCTTATATAACTTCACAATGTCACAAATAGAATTAGCATTGACCTTTACGCCCACTTGTGTCCCACTTGTGTTATTTCACCATTTAGATCTTTAATAAATTAAATTATCTGAAATTCGATGCATGGCCTTTAAAGCTGCGTCTACACCTATTCAAGTTTCTTACATGTCACATTTAGATAAGCTAAACAAATGGCCCTTCCAATATTTAATCAGGCACAATTTTTACTGAAATGTCTAATTAAGATTGCCCAGGATTTATACCTTTGTCTTCGCAATACTATCATGTTTCCGTAAAATGTGTTGATAAAAAAAGCGGGAAAATGATGCAATTAGCTAAAACAATGGAGTAAATGAAATTGAAATGTGTACATTCCTTTAAAATAATGGAAAATGTGGAAAAATAATGCAAATTCTTTATTTGACGAAAGTTATTCACTAAATGAACAAGATCATTTAAGAACCATTTTGACTACTTGAAAAACTGATATTTTTTTATGTTTTTTGTTGTTGTTTTTTTTTGCTCTTCTGTGTATCAGTGTATTGATCTGTTCCTCTGACCAAGATATTTTAAACATTTACTAAAATATACAGGTCATGAACACTGAATCAGTAACAAAAAAGTCAGAAAATAATAAAATAAAAAAACAACACTATCACACTTTCGGGGCACATGTTTTGTGTCAAACCGGTGTTATCAGTGTCTTGACAGCCAAAAACTTGTAGAAAAATAGAACGTGTTCAAGGAATTATCTTCTTGGATGTCACATAATTTCTCTTTAAAACTCATTCAAGTAGGGTGTCTACACTATGCAATACAAGAGAATATGATACTTGTATTCAAGACTTGGATAGGTGTAGACGGGCCCTTACAACACGAATGACAGGAAAATGAGTCTAAATTGTAATACATATGTATGATACTAAAAAGAATATTTTTATTCAGTCTATTGAAATTCTGAAGAAGAAGAAGAAGAAGAACGTTTATTTTCATTACACTACAAGTTTCTCGTGATTAACATATATACAAGCATACATATATAATGACATGAAAAATAAAATGACATGAAAGTAAACATGATATATTGGATGAACGAAACAAAGTGTCCCAATGGCCTAGTGGTAAGATAGCATAGCAATCCCGAGGTTGCAAGTTTAATCCACAATTTTTTTTTCAGATTTCTTCAATTATTTTTTTAAATTATATGCAGCATTAGTGGATGAATTATTCCTTTAAATTCGTGTGTCTTTTCTTTAAAAAATTATAACTTGAAATATATATACATGTATATGTATATGTAAATTTTTATAATTTCAATTTGAACAGTCGTACAATGAGTGATTGGCATGCACAAGAACTTAGGAGTCAAATATAATATGGAAAAAATTGTATTGATATTCGAACCTGTAACCTTCAATTTGAAACCAAACGTCTTAACTCCTTATCACCGAGGGTAGTTGGGCAAGTGTTGTGTCGGTAACTTTAAGTTATACATTAATCATGTATACCGTTATGCAATACTTTAAAATCTGTATGATTCACTACGGAGACAAACGGTCATCAATTGAATATCCAAATGTCTCAGGTGAATATTGGCAAAACAATACGCTCTATTGCGAAACAAGTTCTTGCAATTGATAACAAACAGTTTCAAGTCCGCTTCCTTGACTAGCATGTACTAGTGTAATTTTAAGGAAACATGACCCCTGTGTAGAGAGGTAGACACTTTAACCACTAGGTCAAATTTTGCAAAAAAATAATTAGAATTATTAAAGAAAATATAAAAGTATAGTGTTTCGCCATGATCCGAACTTACAACTTTCAATTTGAAACTGAAAGTATTACACCTCGTCACTGAGGCAAGTTAGGCAACTGTTGTGCTGGTAATTTAAGTCATACATAAACCTTTGGGCAATAAATCCGTATATCAGTATATACAAATGCCTCCAAACAATATAAAAATGTTTGAACCCATGCACACACATATACGCACTCAATAGGACAAGGGTAAAGCTATATCCCTCACCATGTAATTAAGGGCTGGGGCATAAAATGTATATTTGCTTATGCCTGGTATATATAAATGCATTTATAATAATGCAAATGATTTTTTCTAATTTTGATTAGCTTAAACACTTTGTATACGATGCCTTATATACCGCGAAGAACCGAAGCGCGCAAAAATATCAATGTTGTTAACGTCCCAAGCTTTTCTTATGAACCTGTCGTCAATAAAAATTTGCATTCATGTAAATTCGTTATACCAGTTGCTGACGGAAGAATAATCATACGTCAGCAACTTGTATAAGTTATAAAATAAGACTTAATTTAGAAATATTATAAACTGGCGATTTGTAAGAGGGAAGTGTTTTAGTTTCATAAACTGATTCTAATTCAAAAAGTTTTACTTACTTTTAAAATGAAGTCCACAAATACCTGTTTATAAAGTACTCGTATGTCATTTTAAAACTACATGTAGTATGAATACCATATATATTTTAACAATACCGGTATTTATTCTAACACGAGGAAAACGTGAATATGCTGTATTAGATTAAGACAATTAACAGTTTTTATCAATGTTATGCAACATATTTGGACTGTTACCAAGACTTAAAAACATGTAAAATTATACACGTGTGTCCTTCAAACATAAAACTATATGAAGGTTATCCATGTTGCTTGATAAAGCAGAAATATTATGGGAGAAGTAGTCAGTACAGAACCAATTTGTCCAAGGACAATGTCTTCCATCAAATAATCACTGTCACCCTAATGACGTACACAGACTAGAAAAAGATCATGTGAATGTTTGTGAAGTTTCCAGACAAACTAGCGGAGATAGAAAAATACGAAAAGGTGTTGAAATAATTGCGTAATTGTTATCATACCGGAATGTAATCATGTAACGAGATTCTGCATTAGAAGATAATTATAAGTCATATGATAAGACAGGCTTCTAATGACATTATTCATCCTTGTAATTATGTTTTCATTTGTGGTTCCCCCACCCCTATATTGATGTGCATTGTAGTAATGACGTTCACAATGAGCTAAATTACCGCTTTCTAAATTTTAATAGAATTCCACTGCAGCCCAATAGTCTAAAAACATTAAATTTGAAAATCTTAATTATATGAAACGTAAACAACCAACAATATAAAAAGAAAATAGAAAAGAAAAAGAAAATCAGACTTAAAATTAAAAAATATATTTTGTGCGTTGTAATTGGCGAATTACAAGCTGAACTACGATGTACAATGTACAAGCCAACTTCACATACCTGTAAGTGTCGAATGGTGTAAAAATATTAAAGAAAATATATAAATAAGGACATATATATATTCTACTGTTTTATGTTGAAAATCATGGACCTGGTTCCCTAAATTCAAATGGTTAACCAATATTTATCGTTTTGCTCAAAACATGTTCTTTCATTTGAGTCAGTATTTGATAGATTAGTGTCTGTTACAATGATTTACAATGATTCTGAAGTTTTTTTTGGATCCATTTGTTCTTTACTTATATAGAATTTCCAATAATATAATATGCATGTATATCATTAATCAAAGGGCTGCAAGCTCTGTGGTATTTTCTGATCTTTGCAATCTAAATTGTACTGTATATATGTATGTATTTTCCTGTATAAGTTTATTTTTTTATACTATAATTCATCTTGCAGGGCACCGAGATGCAGCGATTGCGTTTAGATTTTTTTACTTTTACAGTTTGAGTCTGAAACATACAGAATTTTGCATGACTAGAGTTTTATGAAAAAGCATTTATGTTCATTTTTTATGACAGCCACACTTTATCCTTGCATATCTCGGATACTTACTTAAAAAAGACACTTAAAAAGAAATAATTGCCTCGACTGGGATTTGAACCCCAGAGCTCTCACATCCTAAACGAGCGCGTTTCCTCTGCACCACGGGGAAGTTATACGAAAAACTGAATAAAATCAAATAATTCTAAATTCAGAATGTCCATTCCTTATTAATTTCGAGGTTTTTTGTTCACGATAAACCTGTTGTTTAACACAGATGTAAATAATTTAGCGAAAATCTTCTCGCTGTTCAAGAAGGTATATCTGCATGATTTTATTTTTTATTAAAAGTAGTTAAAGTAAGTGTCACAACATTTTGGCTGTCTTAAGAATTTGACCACTTTTCTTTACTAAAAATAGAGAGTCCTTAAGAGTAAAAAAGGTACACAATTATGTACAGTTTTCGAGTTCTTTTAAATATGTTAAGCTCAAAGGCCTTTAACACAAAACGCATATCATTATTAGTACAGGTGAAAATTAAACGCTATAGCCGTGACGACTCTGAAGTTCCTTGTATTTTTTATGATGAATTCTTTAGTACAGCTGGTCAGAGTTGTTCATTATAATTAAGGTACATATAAATACAATTGTACTAATGTTTAAAAAATACAAACGAATGTATCGTTCTATAATACAATAATACAAAACAATCACGATTAAGCAAAGCAGCAGCAGTATATCGGATCCAATAAATGTTTATTTCATTGCGTAGAATCATAATTAAAACAATTGCATTGAACTTCAGACACTTTCATTCTTGTTTCACCTATTTTTCGCACTTTGAATAATTCACTGACCCCTAATTACACCCAAAGAGTGTGTATGTCTGCGGGCAATGTTAAGTCCTTTGTCCTTAACATAACCACGAACCATCATTTTAACATTTCTAAGCCTTGTACAATGTGGGTACAAAATATCAGTTATTTTGGATTTCTCTCAAAACAAATTTTAGCATCAAGCGTGAATGTGTAGATAAAACAAATTTCTGTGCAGTCCGGAAAATTGGTACCGTCAGTAAAGAAGCATTTTTTTTTAAATCCATAGAAGTATTAAAGCTGTAATTTCACACAAATATGAACGATGACATAGTTATCTAATATATGAGATACAAAACGTTCATTAAAAACGACACTTTATATAAATTTCAAAATAGTTCATTCATAATAGAGATAAAATAAAATGTGTATCTTGATGAACAGAGCATTAATCTCCTGATTGAAATCTAATTAACAACACCATAAGAATAACCAATTCTGTCATAGAAAGTCAAAAGAAAATATATCATTTAATGTCTTGTAATAGATGCAAACATCATAAATCATCATTAGTTATTACAATATCTTATCAGCGTAAGGCTTATATAACTTCACAATGTCACAAATAGAATTAGCATTGACCTTTACGCCCACTTCAGATCTTATGTTATTTCATTATTTTAGATCTTTAATAAATTAAATTATCTGAAATTCGATTCATGGCCTTACAACACGAATGACAGGAAAATGATTATAAATTGTACATGTAATACATAAGTATGATACTAAAAGGAATTTATCTATCCAGTCTATTGAAACGATGTTCTGCTGTCGAAATGAAAATTATCTAAGAGATGCATTTATTAGAACTTACTACAGTTCATGAATTGTAGGTAACAGTATTTCCAAAATACATAAAATAATGTTTTATTTAGCTGTATTTATGTACAAACAACTTTTAGGCTTTAATATTGTGTACGAAAGCATCACATTTTCTATTGATGAAAAACTGTAAGGTTGCCCCAAACTGCATAATTGAAAATGAAGGTGGCCTAGTTTGTGCCTGTTGGTAAACGCAATCTATAATCCCCTCCCCATAGCACCGGGATAGACAGAACTGAAACATGTCAAAAGTCAAAGAGAAATTTTACAAACGCAACATATTATGGGTCTTTAAACAATATTCAAGTAGGAATAGTGGACCCAACCTACTAGAAAAAGATTCAAGTCAATTGGTACAATTGACAATCCGATATCACTAATAGAACTTTTTTTCAAAAGTATTTAGAATTTCCTACGAGTAGTGACAAAAAGTCAAATTGCGTTATTCTAAATGTTTCAAATTCAGCAATGCAATACAGATCAAACCCAAGGGAAATACACTACAATTTAAAGGGACTAGTACACCAAGACGCATCTCAAATTGAGTTTTATTTTGTTGCTATAGTAAAAAGGAATGTCACAACGTTTGAAGGATACAAATTATTTTGTTTCATAACAATTAATAACAATAAATCCAAATAAGAAATTTATAATTAATAATTCGGTCTTAAATATAGCCCTATATGCGATATCGGCGAACAAATGCTTGCAAACAATGTAGGACCTTGGTCTTGCGCGCGACACATCGGCCTCTTATGGTGATAGTGTACATGTTTATCAATCACGCAGAAGTTCTTGCCCAAATACAAACTCTAAAAGCACCTTAGGTTATATGACATTTGCTTAAAATTCAGTCCCTTGCTGTGACCATGACATTCATAAATACAGAATTTACGTACCGGACACGAACTCAAACTGCACCTAGGACTGCATCACAAATACACTTTGTTCAATTACTTGACGTTTCAGCTTAGTTTAAACATATCTGTGCATTGTTGGCAATATTAACCTGAGACTAATTAATTTTCGGATCAAATGCTTTTTCCTTAGTTTCCGTAATTTATTACGATTATCTAACTAATGTTAACGGAAAGTTCTGGATATTTAATTTTATACAAATGTCCCAATGGCCTAGTGGTAAGTATGATAGCATAGCAATCCCGAAGTTGTAAGTTAAATCCTCAACAATTTTATTTTTCAGATTTCTTCATTTTTTAAAATTATATGCAGAATTAGTGGATGATGCTTATTGTATATGAAAATTTTCATAATTTTATAATTTCAATTTGAACAGTCGTACAATGAGTGATTGGCATGCACAAGAACTTAGCAGTCAAGTTTCGCAAAATATAATATAGAAAAAAATCATTGATATTAGAACCTGCAGCCTTCAATGTGAAACCTTTAAAAAGTCTTAACTCCTTATCGGCAAGTGTTGTGTTGGTAACTTTAATGAATATGCTGTATTAGTTTTAGACAATTAACAGATTTTTCAATGTTATGCAACATATTTGGATCACGATTTTATTGGACTGTTACCAAGACTTAAAAACATGTCAAATCAGACACGTGTGTCCTTCAAGCATACAACTATATGAAGGTTATCCATGTTGCTTGATAAAGCAGAAATATTATGGGAGGAGTAGTCTATACTGAACAAATTTGTCCAAGGACAATGTCTTCCATCAAATAATCACTGTCACCCTAATGACGTACACAGTCTTGTAACAGATAATGTGAAGGTCTGTGATGTTTCCAGAAAAACTAGCGGATATAGAAAAATAAGAAAAGGTGTTGAAATAATTGCGTAATTGTTATCATACCGGAATGTAATCATGTAACGAGATTCTACATTAGAAGATAATTATAAGTCATATGATAAGACAGGCTTCTAATGACATTATTCATCCTTGTAATTATGTTTTCATACATGGTTCCCCCCACCCCTATATTGATGTGCATTGTAGTAATGACGTCCATACGTTCATAATGAGCTATTCACCGCTTTCTAAACTTTTAAAAGAACTCCACTGAACTCCAACAGCCTAAAATTATTAAATTTGAAAATCTTACTTAAAATAAATACGATACGTAAACAACGAACACTATTAAAACAAAGAAATAAAATCAGAACTAAGGTAAAAATACATATCTAGTGCGATTAAGTCATTTTGAAAAAATAAAAGACAAAAAAGGGATGATAATTCTGAAGAAAAGAACTGAGAGAGCGAATGGTCCGACATTTTGCACACAAACTATTGTTATAAAGAGCTACTTCGAATAGTATAAAAATATCAAGAAAAGATTTAGTTCGTTGATGTCATGTCCATTTAAGCGGCCAGAATGTTCATATTTAAATAAGGACATGTATATATCATAAGGTTTGACAATTATGGATCTGGTTCCCTAAATTTAAATGGTTAACCAATTGGCATCGTTTTGCTCAAAACATGTTCAAAACATGTTCTTTAATTTGAGTCAGTATTTGTACCAGTTGATAGTGTCCATAAGCAAGAAACAAGAAAAAATCCCAGTACTATTTTTGGCTTTAATAACGCGATTTTCATTTTTAATAAAGAAAGAAATTCATTTATATACGAGCATTGAAATGGAAATAAAAGACATTGACACTTGAAGACTTGGCTTTCCTTTCTAAACTTTTTACTATGGCTGTTATATAAATTAATTATCATTGTTATATAAGTCAATTTGGGAATACATGTATATACATTCAAAATAAATGACACAATTCATTAGAATATGGAACATAACTGTGTTTGCACTTGGTGAAGAAACTTCCCTAGATACTTCCATATATTACATTTAAATGATTGCTGAGAAAAAGCAAATTATGTTAAATGAGTTGAAATATTTCCTGTATACTATATTTCAAAAGAATAAAAGCGTAACAATTGCGTGAAAAAATGTAATGGGTGAAAAAGTAAAATTTTAATCACGAACATAGTAGTATTTGTCCATTTTAGATAGCGACAAATTCTATAAAGTTTTGTAAAACTTCAATCAGTGGTCATCGAAATATAGCCCGGTCAAGAATGCCAAGATGAAAATGACGTTAAAGGGCAACCATTTTAGGAGAAACCGATGAACTGGCACTTGCTCCACTAACCCTAACCCTAAACCTCTTTCAAAATTCCATTTTATTTAGTCCCGCCCATTGTTTTCTCGTTTAGGGCAAACTGCATTCTTTTACTTGGGGACCATACGCCGCTTTTCATGGAATGGCACTACTGTGTCACATTGAAGGTTCCATGATAACCGCCGTATGAACACATCTGCGGATGTCTCTATATTCAAAATTTCACCATTTTCGTGTTAAATGTTTAATTCTGCTTAAGCCGGTGCAAGGGGCGTGGACGGTAACTTGCACTTTCCAGTATCGTCCATGAACGGGCTCAATCAAATCGAGCCTGCAACATTTTCAATTTTGTTGTGTTGGAATTTCTTTAGGGATTCTGTTTTACTGTATTTGATAGTTCCAGTGTGCTTCCTGTGAAATACAAGCAACAATGCATTCTCATTTTGTACAATACAAAATTTAAGATATGAAAATAATTTTGCAAATGCTAAGGCATCGTAACCGCTTTATGTTAAAGGCAAAATTATGGTTAAAAATTATGTTACACTTACATCGAATGATTAATAATTGGTCTGATTGATTGGCTAACACACTGCGAAGGATGGCAAACAAGAACAAATTTTCAACTCTAGTAACATTCATTAAATGTTTACATGATGTTTCTTATTACATGTAATGGACTAACTTCAAACGCACAATAAGATGAAAGACACTGAAGTGGTCCCTTAAAGATCCTTAGAGTGATTTTAAAAAAATTTAACAGCTGTTTATGTAAGTTAGGCGATACACAAATGACACAGGTTGGTACACACTTCTGTACCATTCTTGTATCTTATCATGCTATAGCTGCGAGACACTTGTGCCAGATAAATATATTTACATTTGTCAGATGATAACTGCCATTATCGTGTTATTGTCCTCACAATACAATATTATCCCTTGTCTGATAAAATTTATATCAATGTACGATAATTTTTCATATATTAAATTACGTCTCAGTTTCATCATAATACATTTGTAACTGTAATACAATGTATTTATTATATGTTATTTTGGTTTTGGAGTGATATATGTGGATATATTACCTGCTAAGATTTTATATCACCCGAGCCGTTAGGCGAGGGTGATATTTTATCTTGGCAGGTAATATATCTACATATATCACTCCAAAACCAAAATAATAATTTTATTACCCTTCCCCTGTCGAGTTTAAACGATTTTTTAAAAAATCATTGCTGTTTCAAATGAAACGTCGAAATAAGATTCCCTTTAGGGTACCTCTTCATCACAACATGACGTCACATAAATACATGACGTATTTTTCCCGTACCTAACGAATGTAAACAAGAGAAAAGGAGTAGTCTATTGAAAGCACTTTTTTGTAATTAATATCAAGCTTTCACAAGGTCATATTTGTTTTCAATATTGATGGGAATTTGTATCATTACTCTACTTTGGTAAATATTTATCATTTGACAGTTAAAAAGTGCTTGTAAATCGGAATTTACACCGCATAAAATCGAACCGTTCGCGCATCACCTCAGCGCATGTCGTTTACAACGTTGGGTACCCAACGGGGACATTTAATGTGTATATTACCCGTCTGGCTCGGTTATATCAATTTCTTTCGGGTGATCAATATCCAATCAAAAAGGCGGAAAAAATCTGGAAGGGTAATAAAATATTATATTTCATAATACTGCACGTTTGTAACGTCGCTTTTCATTGGATAATCGTGACGTTTATATAAACTATCATCATGACAGCTGTCAATTCATTTAGTACATATAATTTCATTTTTTTCTCAAAGAAAGGAAGTTTCCTGTATTATGAAATCGTTATAAAGATTATTGTCGGGTTATATGACCATACATAAACGGTTGTCTGCAATATTACCATTTAAATGGGAACATATAACATGTGAAAAAATCTTTATAACTGGCAATATCTAGGCTAAAGATTAAATACAGCCGAAGCCGGAGCTAGGGGCGTGAGAATATGCACATACTCGATCAAACCGATGCTTTCGAGAGTTCACCCTTTTTCAAGATTTTTTCTTTTACTTCAGTGGCTCTATAGTGGCGAACATTTTTTTATGATTCTCTTGAAATTAAAGTCACATTGTCATTGTAAGCATGTGTCAGGTGCTGTGAGGGCAGCTGTAAAAAGTTGTTCCATAATTCACTTCAGTGCTCTAATATTTTGTCTGGTCATTTGGGATCATTGATTCTAGCATTGTAAATATTGAAGATTAAATACCACTAAAGCCGGTGCTAGGGAGCGTGAGAGATGTTGCAATTTTCATTTTCTGTCATGAAAAGACACAATCAAACCGAGTCTGCAATTTATATATTATATTGATGTTTTCAATGCTTCCTTGATATCATCCTTTTTTACTACAGTGATTCTATACTGGCGAACAAATTTTTAATTTTTGCATAATTCTGTTGGATTAAAGTCATATTGTCAAGGTCATATGACCACCTTTCTTCCTTTAATGGTTAAGGAAGATGCTTTCTGTGCAATGTTTTATATGATTGGACTTCTGACCTTTCATAAGCTAGATGACTACCACACCGACATATCCTCTGACGACTCTGAAACCCATCGTAACTTTTAGACATTTTTTAATTCATTATATCCACTTACACATGAATTATTTATAGATCTACAAATGTTTGTAAATTCAAAATCCCATTATTTTCATGTTAAATGTCAAGTTCTGCTGAAGCCGGTGCAAGGGTACATGGACCGTTGCTTGCATTTATCTCTACTGACTATGAACAAGTTCAATACACAGAATCCTACAAGACACATGTCTTTCTTATTCAAATTATCAGGTTTCAATTTTTTATTCTAAATTTAAAGAAATCACAAAACATAGGTAATATTTTATATCTTTATTTCAAGATCATGAAAATCCCATTTTCATTTCTTATAAAGTTTCTTTAAAGTGAAATAAATCAAGAAAATCATACAACAATTGAAAATCATTCATATCTCAACAAATTCATAAAAAATAATCACCATTTTCTCTCATATAATATTAATATATATATATATATATACTTTATTAATATATCCAATCAAATATATAACAGAAACAAATTGACCATTTGTGCTGTTTCAATCTAATGCTATATATCGTTATAACATGTTTTCATTCGCAAACAACTATGTTCTAAAAGATTGGTCCCAATATTTCAAGAAAGCCTTTTTTCTAAACAAGAAGCTTGAGCTAAAATTGCAGTTAAAATAATAATGGTCCACTAACTAAACAGAGGTAGAAAATAAGTAAAAATCCCATTTAAATAGAAATTTGCTGTTTATCAATATGATTGAGTTCTTATAAAAGAAATCAAATCAAATGTATAATTTTGTATTTAATCAAATAAAATATCACTGCTATGTCATAGCTTTCCCCTCAATCTGTGTTTCAGCTACATAAGTTTTAAATACAAGTTCATACATTTTTTCACATTTCCATTTTTTCTCACATTTTTTTTTTCCATAAAATTTTCACATTTTATCATTTAAAATCACCTAGAAATACTTCAATAACAGATTTTGTAACATTTTCTAGAGACATAAACAATTAAACAATCAAATAAAACATGGATTCAATCAAACCAGTCAAACATAAAAACCACTCTTACAAAAATTCTCACTCCTTTTACAATTTGCAAATATAACAAGGATTTCCTATGAAGGGTTTGCAAGTTTACAAAATTGTTTACACTTTTCATAAAATATTAAATTTAAACCATGTATATGGACACGTGAATCATACCATGCCAAACTTTTAAAGTCTGATTTACATATAAAAAAGAAGATAATTATGGTAGCATTTTACAAAGCTGAGGAAATAGAATAAATATTTTGCTAAAAGCCATCATAAATTTTCTCTTACAAAACAATTTTAAAATTATTAGCCCTTAAAAAATGTCCTTTGTTTATAATTTTGTCTGCTTTTTGCAAGTAGCTACCAACTGCCACAAATAAATCATTGGAATTTATGATAGAAGACAAATATTGGTTAATAAACAGCACTAATGCAAATAATTGAACAAGCAATTTTTTGTTATAGTTTCCTGGTCCATGAGAATCATTGATTCCAATACTTTTACTTCTGATGATATACTGCTAGAAGATATTATAATTATGGTGCATGAAAGATGTTGCTCTTTTTATTACAATTTGTATCTCCCATATGAACAGACTCGGTAAACAATAATTAATTATATACAAATTTTAATTTCTAGAGCAATTTTTGTGTTGTTTTTTAAACTTCTCAGAGGAATCTCACTTTTTTTTCAAAATTATTTATCAAAATCTCAAACAAATTGACCTCCACCATCATTGGATACCCACAGCCAAACCATTAACATTTAATGATTAAATTTCATGTCACATTTTAATCAACTGTGGGTATCCTACATGGACCTCTACTGAAGACATTCTAAAAAAGCATTACATGTTTGCTTAACAGTTTGGTCACATTCATTGTAATATGAAAATTATGCCAATAGCATTTTGGTGAAAATTGAAGGAAGAAAGAAATCTTATGATGGCTTCTAGCAAGAAAAATGAGATCAATAAAGATTGAGACAATAAGAAGAGATAAATTATTAGAGAATTATTTGACAATAATTTAAAACTTTAATTATTAGAGACATAGAATAATCTCTAATCAAGATTAATGTACATTTCAAAGACAAATACATATTTTTAAAAATTTTATAGTAAATTTTATGTATTGGTCAATTTACCATATTTATGAAAAAATGCAAGGAAATAATCAAACACCCAAAATAACTAATAAAGATCATTAAAGTGTCTTTTAATCACAGTCATACCTTTTTGTAATTCATTTAGAAACTTGACAATGATATATCAATCCCTAAATTGTCAGATATGACTTTTTTCAACAAATATATCTAGATATTAACAATAATTTATGATGCAATGATAATGTCAAACAATTATTGGTACCCGGCATGTTGAATATTATTTATAATTCAATGGATAATAATGTCAAACAAATTACTGGTGCCCGGCTTGTTGAATATTATTTATAATTCAATGATAATGTCAACTGGTACCCGGCTTGTTGAATAGTATTTATAATTCAATGATAATGTCAACTGGTACCCGGCTTGTTGAATATTATTTATAATTCAATGATAATGTCATACAAATTACTGGTGCCCGGCTTGTTGAATCAGTGTATTTACAAAGCTTGCATGTTTTGAACAAGACATAACAAATAATACAGTCCATCACCTATATACAAAGTGAAACTACTTACTCAAGCTTCTTAGCCATGACGGGTAAAATTAAATGAAAGATATGACCCAAATTCTTAACAAAGACTTCTTGCAAGAATTGCAAACAAAATGAAAATATTTATTATGCTAAACTGCACTTGTACAAAAGGGAGAAATATGCAACAACAGTTAAGCAAGACAAACTGACCTGCTCAAATTCTACTTGAATAAGTTGTTAAAATAAAATCATAAAACACAAAAATGTCGTATAAAAAAAGTAAAAGAAAAATCAACAGTATTTTAAGTGTCACTCACAAATAAAATAATTTAACCACATAGAAATTGTTTATTAATCAACACAAAATACAAGCTTACCTAGGAGGTAAAATCCTCAAACTCATTATCTTTATTTTTGTCATTATAACAGTCTATAACATTAAAGAATGGTCTCCACGGACACAAAGTGGGTACTTAATAAATTGTGAATTGAAATTACCATGTTGCTTCAACACACAATAACAAGTAATAACTTATTTGTTTTAAAACCACACTTACAATGTTGAATACTCTGTATATATTTCTATATTTCTCTTAAAACAGATCCATTATAGTGTTCTCATGACATTTTAAGTCACAATTGCCTTTTATCAACCCTTTGTTACTGTATCAAATTTTGCTGTGTTAGTGGATTTTTATATATATAATACACATAAAAATAATGCACACCTTGATATATTGGCTTGATATATTGGGTCTATAGATTGCTGGATTAAGTTGCATTAGCCAAATAAATTATAACCATCCCTTGAGATCTTCGTAAAAAAAATGTAGAAAGCATAAAAATAACCGAGTAGTGGAAAAATTTGAAACACTTCATCTTGTAAAATTGATACAATTTACTACATTTGCTGGATATTACTTTAAACTGAATATCTGCAGTTGGTTCAAGGGAGATAAATCATGTCTTTATCTATAAAATCAAGGGACAGAAATCATATATAGGGAAAAAAAATGTCTACATAAAAGACCAATGAAAAAAAAATCTGGTCTAAATAATTATAAAGTGCATTTATTACATATACAACACACTTTTGACTGATACAATGTTAAATAATTTTCAACTTAATAATTTACATGTTTTAATAAAATTAAAGAAAATTAGAAACAAATATTTGCCATCAAATTGAATGCTCACTAAATATGAAAACTAAATTAACAGTAAAAAATGAACATTGTTATGTCTTCTTTACAAATTATGTTTTGCCAACAATAAACTACAGGGGTAAAAAAAGCATCAAGTATTCCATTTTAGCACAAACTTGTATTAGTGTCATTGGGGTCTTAAACACACCCATTAAACACTGTTATATAATGATTTGAAAATAAATCATTTTAACACTAAAGTCAATTTCCCTCAATTTTCATACAAACACAGTGCCATAAATTTCAATCTTTTAAAGTTTAAGAGGGAAATTAACTCCTGTATTTATCACATTTATAAAGGCACTTGTCACTGCTTCCTCCTTTGGACAATAAAACATTTATTCTCGGCTATTGTTCACATTTACTTCACTACAATACTTTCTAAATCCAGAATTGAGTATAGGTTCTATCACATTTTGCTTTTTGAAAAAAAAGTCATGAAACTTTAATGATTCTATAATGCATTGTTTATTTCCGGTAAATCAATTAAAATCAAATCATTTAATTAATTTCTCCCATCAAATCATGAACAAAACATTGCGAATAATGCATCTACGAGCATTTTCACATTTCATTATTGCATAACGTCATTTACAATGAATAGGCGTTTAATAAACATCACAATTTGAGCAATCTAGATGAGATAACATGATTTATCGCTCAGTATTTATTCATTTTTTTTGCCTATTATTGTATAATTAGAACACTTTGTGTTACGATATCGGGACTATATATTGATATATTGCTCTCCTTACGTTAAATCACCATGAATTATGTAATGAACGGAGTGTTTTTATTTGTTTTACCTCATATAATAAATGAGCAAGGTTTGCATCACAGATTTGCAATATTTTGGCTGTTTTTTTTTTATTATATATTCTCTCACTGAAGACCAACTCTGTCAAAGGCTGCAGACGTCACTTTTGCATGCATTTGCAATCTCATTATATCGTTATGCCTGAAACAATCCTTTCGGCTTAGTACCTCAAACTTTATGACCAAACAAATTAATTCATTTTTCTGTCACTGAAGAATACATTACTTCTACTCTTAACAAGTAGAAATAATCCGTTCATATTTCATACAACTTTTGCCTTTTTCCTATAATTGTCTGAATCAAGTTTGTATACATTTTTTCACCTTATCCTTGCCTTTTATAACAGCACTTTTGACAAACAGTCACTTTTAATCACCCTTTAAACGAAAGACATTGTTTTGTTTTTTGTTTTATTATGCCACATAGTCTCTATCATAAGTAACTTCTATCCAGTTTAAATATCTACACCTTCGATGTCCACTAGATTTTTCAGCATTGACCTTGAAAATGTCATTCGGTCCATAATATCGCGTCGGCAGCCATCTTGGATTAGGTGCACCATGCTGTACGTGGTGGCACATCTCTCCTCGTCTATATACGTCACAAAATAATCATTGCGCATGTAACTTAAAATAATTTTTGTGTGGTCATCGAAGAAATTCACCTGAAAATACAAAAGATTTATGATTATTTTGCTTTTATTGAAGTTTGATAATATTTGCATTTAGATATTTGAGGATTTAAAGAAATGTGAAGGATTTCTAGACTTGATATTTTTATAAAGACTTTTTTAACCCGTAACCTGCTGTATTTGTGAAATGGATTTGTCCAGCTTTGAATTTAGAACAGTCCATTCAAATTTGAAGGGATTTCAGTATCAAAATACATGTATATAATTAAATTCCTGCAGTATAGAGCCTGGTCAGACTGCATAGAAGTGCAGGCTGGCCTGACTCTATACAAGTGGAAAAGGCTTATATCACTTTAGTTTTAGGCAGATAAAGAGTTAAAATGTTAAAGATTTAAAGAAAGATGTTGCATTGATCGCATAATTTCTGAAATTAATACAATTATGATTTGTTGAAATGATAAATACATTCTCTTTCTATAGTAAAATCATAACTCATGTATATATGTGTGTACCTGTAATGTCCCATCATTGAGATAGAGAACAATTGCTTTAGCTGTTCTGAACCACTTCTTCAAACAAAGGGAGCCAACACTGATATCATCTGAATCCTTTGAGCACTCTATATTACCTCCCTTTAATAAGAAAAAATAAAATTATGATGATGGATATGATATGAATAATTCAACAGAAAATTTTTCATCTTTGCAGACTACTCATTAGACAGTTTAATTATTCTCTAGTTAAATAAAAAATAAGAGATTATATTTATTTGTTTCTTTTTAAATAAAAAAGAAAAGAAAGAAAGTAAACTGAAATAAAAAATTATTGTACCTGAATTAAATGCTCGTCCATGTATTTAGCAAAATACATTAGGAGAGTGGTCTTCTTGTCAAGGTCATCTGGTGGCTGGTCTACAGAGAATGCCATTAGATGTCCGGTCATATCATAATACTGTACGGATCTGTTCATAGAATAAACAAAATATAAATGTACACAAATTTAAAGATACAAAACACCCTATAATCTCCGATTAAAAGTGTATGGAATGACAATGACAAAAATATAAATACTTATTGGTATGTGATAATTAAATCAAATCAGCTACTATACAAAAAATGTATAATGAAATAACAAACACAGTTCTAAAAGCAGAGCCAATGGCGCCAAATGTGACAAAATATTAATTCTGGTGCATAAAATCTTCCTTCCATTGCCAAATTACTTAATAGAGGTTTATAAGATAAAATGTCAATTATCCAGAGTGACGAGAAAACAAAGAACACTAAATTTACCTTCCATCAGGAGAAAGTATAATTTTGGACGTGTCATTGAAGAGTACTCCAATAGAGTCATTGGAAAGCTGGAAGCCGAAGCCATACTTGTTGGAATAGTCCACCCATTTACTGACCCACAGGATTGTCATGTCACTCATGGGCTCAGGATTTTTGATCACATCTGTACAATATAGAATGATATTACATATGTTGGATACTTTTTTTTTTATTTGTTTTTGACAAATTGTTTTTGATTTACTAAAAAAATGACTGAAATAGTGTCATTATATAATAATAATGAACTGCACTATGGAAATTTTAATTTCATTAAATTTTATGAGGTGATGTGAATTTCCTTTACAATAGTATAATATTATGCCGATTTTATTCTATTTACTAGCTTATTAATTTGACTCCCTTTCAAAAAAATCAGGTAGAGCAAGAAATGAGAAAAAATTTGCTTCAAATTAGATTTACACATCTCATTCTATATAAAGGAAAAGACTTATCAATCAATTTCAAAATCTGAAAAAATAGTTAATCAAATTTTTTATCTTTCTTTTTTGTCTATAATTTTTCACCCAAGATTGCTCCACATTCATTTAATGTTACAAGTATTTTTTTTTATCTTAAAAAATTTGGCACAAAGTCTCCTACGTACATTTTCCTCTCGAAGAAACACATGTCACAAGATAAGAATCTTACACGTTAACATTTTTTTAAATAAAATTAGAATGTTAACTCTCCTTTAGTAGTGTTGGCAATACTGACTTCCTATGCTGCGAGTACGTACATCCGTACAATCTGCCCAATAACTATAATGTTGGCTTCTCGTTTGCATAATTTTATCACTGAAATCCCCTTTTACTAACAATGGACTGCCCCAAATTCAAAACAGAGCAAGTCCATTTAACAAAAATTAGGAGTGTAAAAGTAACGCTTCTGTGTATGTTATCTTTATTACCGTACCTTTTGGCATGTGTTCTAAACAAGTTGTGAGCACATCTAGAAGATTGGCAGCAGAGCGGGGTTTTGGAGATGACTCTGAAAGACAAGGGGAAAAAAACATCTTATATTAATAACAATGAAGATCGGCAATAAAGATAATCAGCAGCATAAAGATATAAATTCATGTAAAACATTTTGAACAGGTAATTTAATAAATGTAAAGATAAATGAAACTGGTAAAATATTGGCTTATTCTGTGGTTTTTGCTGCATTTTTGTGGTAAGGAAATGATCGTCTAGATAATGGTACAAAAAACCATCTCATAAACCTTTACATTCAATATGCCGGGTATCTATTTTAGCTGGATGATGAGAAAAGCTTTAGGCTTATTTATATCTCTTTCTGAGTCTGCTTTTCCAACTAATAAGACTCATGTCAGGGAAAGGAAAATGTTCTTGGTCAAAAAAGGGCTCAAACTCATTGTTTCTTAGTTTTGGAGACATCACAGTGACATTAAGCCATCCATATCCTAACATAAACATAACATAAGTTACCTCCCTTTATTTATATTTAAAACAGCAGTCATTTACCATTTAAATTGTTACATACTTGTAAATTGATTAATTTCTCAACATTTATGAATGAGTCATTGAGGTTTTACAATTTACCTCTGAGCGCAGGTGAGTCGGATCTGTCTGAACGCGTCATCTCCGAGCCCGAAGTCCTTCCACTGATCCTTGACATAGGAATGGAAAAGTCTGGCGTGTGACGGCCTTTTGAATGCTGTCGTTCATGACGATTTGTGATCTCCAGTTCTCGGATAGGAGAGGTTATTCTGTCTACACCGGACTCGGGTCTCGTTTCAGGGACGGCATAAGACTTTGGTCTGAAAATATTGATTATTTCTGTAAATATTATGATTAATAAAGCATCTATTACAATGAAATAATACAAACAAGTTGAAAAACTGCCATCATGTATAGTTTTAAAATATATGGAAGTTGAAGGGCATATTGTTTTCTTCTGGTTAAAATGCTGAGTCATTTTAATTTGCTGAAAAATTTACATATGTAACTGATGTATTGCAATGACCTTCAATAGACTCATTAAAAAATTGGTTTTGTAAAACCTGTTTATTATGTGGTAATTATATGTCAGATAATAATAAACTATTGCTATAAATACATTATATATGTGCACAAAGCTTCACATTATTTAATGTATTCATATTATAAATGTCAATCAAAACTGTATCTATTAATAAATTAAAATGACTTAAAGTGCTTAAAGTCAAATAAATAAAGTTAAAATAAATAACACCTGCTTTAATTTAACTGCTTATTGCATAATGTTACTTTTTCAAACTTAAATCCCCAACACTTATAATGTACAGTTCCTACTTCAAAACAGGGCAAGTCTATTAAATGCAGCAGGGTAATGCAACCACACTTAATTTTGACTTATAATGGACTTATCCTGCATTAAAAATGGATTTAATGTCCATTGCTTATGTCCCAAAACAGCCGAAAGTTAAGGGACTATCAGACTGCCTAAAACAGTGTTGATGTTAAATTGTTAAGGTAAGTGAGTCAGTTAACAAATTTCTTAATCTGGTAAAAAAAAATATATAAAAAATACTTTAAAGTTACAAGTCATTATTCAGCAAAGAAAAAAAATATGAATGACATGACTAGTGTAACATGAATATAACATTGTTTTTTTTACCAACATGATAAATGACCATGGTGGAGGTGATACAGTCAAACATGGAGCTGAAGACCACCTCATGGTAACTAAAAAATTTGTTTGTATTGACAGGTGTGCTTTCAAAAGAGGTCATTTAAGGTTAATTTATCAAAGGAATTTCATGCAGTGGCCCGTCATAACTTTAAAATTGAAAACTTTTGAAAGTTACTGTCACATTTTAATTTGTTCTGACAACAATTCAAGGTCATTAAACTAACCAGCTTAACTCGTGAAGAAAAAAAAGTACATTTCTCCACTGTTTATGCACAAGTCAGCATCTTGGAGAAATTGTCAACTTTAATAATGTAGTAATAAGGTCTATAAAATAGGTTTCACTGTAATATGACTTACAAATATATAATGTGGAGGCATATTTTTTTTTTCCACATTGTAAGAACAAAGAAACATGATGTGTGTTTGAGTACATGTTTGACATGAAGCATGTGTGTATATAAGTTGTGGTTTACCTTCAGACATTTATATATGGTGTAGACAAATTGAAGTGGTCTATCAAAAATAGCAACCATTTAAATATAGCAATACTTCCTATCAGGCTAGGACTGTAATTACCTTTAATTGAAAAGGCTCTTTTAACTTAATTGTATGTTTCAGTATTTTTTGTAATATGTCTGTCTAGTATTCGGATAAATCTTTGCTTTCAAATCTACAATTTTTTTTTTAACTCGGAATGCTGAATTAATTGATCTAGAAATTCAAATAACTTTAAGCACAAAAATTCTTATCCTATTGGAGCAATAAACTTTGTCAATTTTTATTTGTGACATTCAGTACAGTTCATTACACTTTCAATTCTAGCATTTTTTTGTTATTCATAAATTTATTTTAAGAGCAGAAAAAAGCAAAGCAGTTTCAAATATTGTATTATTTATAATAACCAGTTCACAGTGCAATTCAATTAAGATTTTCCCCGGAAAATATAAAGGGTTGTTATTACAAATTTAAGACAGCGCTGAAATAATTGCCATACCATTGGGAATATGTTCTTTGTTTGATTAAAATGACAAAAAGAAGTTTGCCATTTATGAATTTTTTTTTTACAAAACACAACCGGAGAAGAATTCGTTTAAAAGTTCTTTGTTTTGTAACAATACCATGCAAATTGAAGCTCGTAAAACTATAGTTAATTCATGAGAAAAATAAAATCGGAAAATGTGGGACAATGTTGTTTCAAATAATGCATACAGAATAATTGATTTCACTGATAGTTAAAGAATGCCTTTGAAATGCATTCAGAACCTAAGGGTCTTAAAATAGCACAAAGGCCGATGAAAGTTATTCATTGTGCAGTCAGAAAACTTGATTTAAAACATTTAAAACTCTTTTATTCACTTGTCAATGGTATCTATATACAGTCTGGCATTTCATTTACCTCTTATCTATAGATAGCTGAAGTTACAAAGTATGCTATCTTGATAAGCTAAAAACAAACAAACACAAAGAAATATAATGCACCCTGCACTATGTTACCAACCGGATCTTAAAATATAAAGTGGTAAAGACGGTTAAAATCTCGTTTTAACATACCTGGAGACTCGAACAAATGACCCAGCCGAAGTAGCTTGAAATCGAGGGGGAGATGTACAACAACTAGGCGGCAATCTATTTGGATAATGTCCGCACTTAAAAAAATCATCCATTAAAATACTGTCAAGACTAGGTCTAAGTTCTGGTTCATTTGTCAAGCACTTTGTAATTAAATGTCTTGCTTGCGGAGAAATCCAGTCTGGTATAGAATAACGGTTTTCAGTTATCCGGATATATGTTTCCTTCAGAGTGGCTGTTTCAAATGGTGGATGACCGACCAATAATGCATACCTGGAAAATGATTTTATCGTTTTTAATACTAATTTATGCAACATCATTAAAAACTATTTATTCATATCACAACTGCCAATAAAAAAAAGCTTGGGTAAAGATTTTTGATGAATCAGTGAACTTTTTAAACTTATATCATGTTCAGTGTAACTGACAGCAGTAAAATTAACATGATCTCTTTTTATGTAACTGAGTCAAATTGTTAATTGAAGCTTGATTTATAACTAGGAGTTGAGCTTCAAAATTGCACGCTACATCTTGTAACTTTATACCCTAAACATTGACTCAACTGAATTAATCATATACATTTTGGTAATATATATGTCTTATGTGTCAATGCTTTACTTGGATACCATTTTCTCTACTTTATTACAGTCTTTAATTTTTGTGCCTGTGTGTAAAACTTACATTACACATCCGAGGGCCCAAGTGTCTGCCTCGTAACTGTGACCTCGCTTTTGTAGCACCTCCGGCGCAATGTAATTTGGTGTACCACAGACAGTCCTGAAAATTAACAATAAATGTACTCAAAAGGTTCAGTATTTGACATGTAACATGTTCTCACTTCATTTAACATTATTAATTTTTATTAATGCACTTCTTTAAAATTTATAGAATATGTATAACTTACAATTTCATCAAAATTAAGACCAATTGGACAATTTTAGGCTAAAAGGATAGGAACAAAGCAATTGTTAAAGATATACTTACATTTTCTTTTCACCGTCATATTCTACCCGTGTTGCGAGACCAAAGTCAGCAATCTTGACGTCCATGTCATCATTAAGAAGCATATTGCCTAACTTGAGGTCACGATGAATTATGTCATGTTCTTGAATATATTTGACACCATCTACGAGTTGGCCCATGTAGTAACGTACCTCTGGCTCGGTCAGCGTCTTTCTGTGTTTGAGCATGTAAACAAGGGACTGAAAGTACAATATAAGTAGAATATAAGTAAAAAGTATCACAAAATTAGGCCAGACCATATAAATATACGATTCTATATAGATTTTAAGAGAATGGTTATACATCTTTTTTTTCATGGTTATAACTGGTTACTTGAAACTTGGTGTGATTTTCACTGCTCAAATACACCGACAAGTACCGTATGACAAGTACCGTCTGCACGACGAGTACCGTACATATCCATTTTAAAATGTAACCTTCGTACATTACATCAGCATTATATCCGTCTTTCATTTACATTTTTTTCATATTATCAACCATTTAAAATCCCATTTAAAACTGAAGTTAATTTAAAGTGATCATATAATGTATGTGTACAATTTACGACCCAGTAAGTTAAGTGTAATAAAATGGGTTTCGAAAAGTTGCAATAAATCATAAACCATTTCGATCAATGCGATATATATTTTGTAATAAAGAATAATTGCAAAAATTTGGGAGGATACCTCTTTACCTATTTTCATTTATCAATCAAAACAGTTTGAATATCATTAATAGGTAGTATTTTGCACTCTCTACCCTAAATATGAAAAATGTAAAAGTCACATCAAGTCGGATATGTATGACTTTCTTTAAAAAAACCAACAAAACTTCACTCTATTCATCATCCAGAACAATTTTTACTTCACAAGATAAAGATTTTTTTTTATATATTAACTTTTATGTTTGTCTTTATCAAGATGAACAGTTGTCGTCTGCTCCATGCCCTGTTATTTACGTCTGCTGCTAAATCATGTTTTCCCATAATTCCCTCAATTTATAGCATTTTTATGAGAAATTTGTGCTCATTCAGTCCTGGTACTGGTGTGCACCTTGCAGTTTCTGGTATTTGGTAGATAAAGATAAGGAAATTGGGCTTTTTTTGTTCTCCATTTTGAAGAGCAAGTCATAAAGTACTTTTCAAGTATAGAAGAGTGTCATAGTTAATGCAAAATTTCATGGCTATTTAATAAGCTAACTGCATGTTTTATGAAAGAAATTTTTTACTTTCCCACGCACAGGGACGCCATTATTTATTTATCCTGGTAACCGATTCATGAAATTAATTCATATTTTGCGGTAGTTATTCCCAAGTTTGTAATTTATTGAATAAAAGATGTCATCAAAGTAGGTTTAGCATGATAATTTACGATTTATTTACAATACTAGTTTACTTACTAAACCATGTTTAAAAGGGTGAAAATGAAATTTATCTAGCATCAAAGGTCATGATATAACATATTTCTATCATATATTTTGTTCGTAATGTCATATTTCATTTAGGGAGTGGTATGTACAGTTAAACATCCACATGTAATAGATAGTGTACGAGTTAGTAATAAAATAGATCAAAGAAAAAAAATTATTTAGAAAACCATTCAGCTTGCTTGTCGCTAACCATCACTTGCTCCCATAATTCATCAGTAAAATCAGCCATTAAATACCCAAGACTGGAAGTTGGGTGCATATCCCAAAACCCAGCAGTGCAAGGTGGTACTTAAAAAAAACCTTTGCTCATGTTTGCAACTAACCCTGGTGTCAAATTTAATATGTTATAATATACTATTTAAACTTAAAAAAAATTAAACAGGGATTTTTATTTTCATATTTAATTACAAAATGGTTTAGAGCTGAGGGGTTTGTTTCGACAGGAATTTAAGTTTCATGACCAAATAACACAATTGTATAGGAAAGTGCTTCCATTAAGGAAGAACAGAAATAAATTTATATGAAATGTTTACAATAGATGTAGATATTATTTACATGTTTACAAATTTGGATGTCATTTACAGAGACCTCCTTTAGGTAATGGAAGTGACATTTATTTATTATTTATTTCACATTTCAGTAAAAAGCATTTACATGTTTATGGCATTATTTGAAATAGCAGAGGTAAAAACATATCAAAAAATGTTAAGCACTGCCCTGCGGTACTTATTATTCTTGCAAAAAGCCATCTGATTGACAGCTGCATTCAAAATAAAGCAGTGGCAAAAAAAAACTTGGCAATGGGGGACCTCAAATTTCAAATAAAATATATTTGGCAATATGAAAGAGTAAAAACTGTTGTGGAACTCAAAAGATTTACTTATAAACAAAACAAAACTCGAAACACATGTATTTCTCCTGAACTGAAATTTCATTATTTTATGTCTAACATTTTTGTTGAGATTTTTCTATGACATCCTTAACAGAGTATGAAATCAGTATAAGATAAGCTTGGCATTTTTTGATATAAATAAATTACATAACCAGCTGGCATGTCTTGGGATTTTAAACATTATATAAGCGCCCTCTATGACTTCCACATTCAAAGGATGATAAAACTTTGACATTTATCATAATAAGTAATTTATAGCACCTGTTACTGTAATAAGCTGAGTGTAATTGCCACCAGGGAGGACAAAAGTTTGAGCTAAAAAGTACCCTGCTTTGTTAGAACATTAAGGATTTTAACAGAAAAATTAAACTATCAACAGTAGTGCTGCTTGGGCGTACTGCCTCCGAGGTTGAACTCCGGTTTTATACCAGTGGTAATTTTGGTTAATCACTTCCTGTTCCAGCAGTTTAAGGGTTTCAATAGGTTAAAAGAACGGGATATTAGAAAACAGTGTCAAAATTTATTCAATTTAATTATAGCATTATAAGTTACAAAAGAATGGAGTTTGCTTTAAAAATACTTTACAGTCAAACTTATGTTAACGACCAATTCTAAAAATGAAAATCTTGCAATTAAGACATTTTTACATATGTCTCGACTGCTCTTTTCCACAGGATGTGACTGTATTCTGTTTAAGTCATGTTTTCTAAGGTTCACAAAGTCCATTTTATTTTTTCAAACAGTAACCAAAGCAAATACAGCCACCAGGGACTACTGAATGTTTCATTAAGTCTGAAGAATGGACCCAATCGAAAACAATGCTATTAATTCTATGTTTAGACTGGAATTTCTCTGCCATGTTATAGATGTTTTTTATATAGATCTTGTAACCCCAACAGTGAAATATGTTTAACAGTGTGTTATGACTTAATTACTAAATCAATTAGGTAAACAAGAGACATATTGAGTTCACATTATTTCCAAGCAAGCTGTTGCTGGGCTGACTTGAAAGGACAACATATATTAATAGAACCATTTGAGAAAGGGGAAAATATACCTGTAAAGTGCAAGGTCATAATGTAAATAGATTTAAATGAAGTGTTTTTTCAATAGTTTTATGTTGAATATTTCATTGGTTTTACAAGGAAATCTGTAATGAACTGTTTTTATTATGTACAAAACAAGAGGTCAGTCAGTCCTGAAGAACACATTTCCAGTACTGACCTGTTAACTCTACTCTCTACTTCTGTTTTTCAGACATACCCAGTAATGTTCACCACCCCATCCCCATCCCCCACCCTCCGGCCACAACCCTTAATGGTCAGTTTACCAAAAACATACATATTCAATTTCCTATGTGCTGCAGGTTTTAATTATTAATTGACTCAATGTACCTCTAAATTACCTTGAAATTTTGACAACTTTAATGGGCATTATATCAATAAAATTCTGACTAAACACTTGGAAACAGTTGGTTTTGATTTATATACAAATCATTGAAAATCTAGTACTATGAACTAAAATGTAATAAATTGTCTACTCTAACTGAAGACTGTTACAGGTTTTCTTAATTTCCTACTATGATAAAGTCAAGTTCAATGGTATCATCTATCAAAGTTATAACCACTCATTCTTGGGTCAAGATGGTCAAAACCTGATAAATCAAGACATCACAATTTGATTTAATGGGGCAAAGTTCAAACTTTGAAGTTAGATATTTTTTCTTCCTTTAGTATAGATCTAGCTAAAATTTGTCTGCATTTTAAATAATTTCAATGTTTGTTTCGGTTTGGTTCAAGTAAACACAGTAAAGATCATATGGTGACTTTTAAGCATTTCTGGAGGAAAGCCCCTTTTTGTGTACTATTTCTGATTTATTGTCAGATAATTGTCAGCATTTGGTAGGTATTTGTCAGTGTTTATTTATATGAGATATTACTGCTATGATTAAATATTAATCAACATAAAAAGTTGTCAGGATTTTGAAAATGGCTTATTTTTCAGAATTTAATCATAATGGTTTATTTGTCAGAATTCAATTAAAGATTGCTTATTTGTCAGAATTCAATTAAGAGTTGCTTATTTTGTCAGTATTTAATTCAAATAACATTTTGTTACATTTAATTCTAGATTTTTTTAGTTGGCAATTAATCTTTATGAGATGAGATTATTCAGTGTACTATAATAATAGAGATATTATGTCAGCATTTTATCAGCACTAATTTGTCAGCACTTTAACGAAATAAAGTTTTAGTTGAGGTATAATTTTTTGCTATAAGTGATTCATGAAACAGTTGGTTGAGCGTTTTTATGATGTTTTAGTGTACCAACAGATGTTTATCATACAATTTCATTATAACCCTCTACATACAACTAAATATTTTACAGTTTTTTCCCCCTCCTATTTTATATAAGTGATAAGATTTCTTTGTTTATGTTGTGTCTGTACGTTCAATAATAATAAATTATATACTGAGGGTACTCTGTGAACCACGTTTTGTCTAGAGATTACCGCAAAATTGTCGTAACTTATTTATAATTTTATGTCCAGTTACAATACTGTTTCCTTTCTCCCTCAATTTGCACTTACATTAAGTAAAGATTTTAACAGCAAATAAAATACAATTAACACTTACAGAGTATCAAAAATTTTATTTCTCGCAGTGTGTTTTATCTATTAGACAACTATCTCAAAATTGGACATAAAATTCAATATATCACAAAGCCAGGGGCAATAATAAAAACTTGGTTTACACCTTGCATATCCGTACTGGAAGTCAAATTTACACCTTGACATGTGAAAGGGCCAGACGTTTTTGATGTTTATTTGAAATTAATTTGAAGATTTTGTCAGCTTTATATTTATTTTGAAGTCATTTCCCAAAATAATTTACGCTGATTTGTAAATAACAATAGTAATTATATAGAATTCAAAAGTTAGCAAGACATTGAAGAAGATAATTTGAAGAAAATTGTGTATTCAAATTGAACTTAATTGTACACTAGAGATATTTTCTTTTATTCCTGTCCTATCTCATAAATTACATACAAAAATTGAGTCAATCTTCATGTCCATGTGACCTTCAATAAAATAGTTTTGATTGAATAAGAACAGTAAAATTTATGACACAAAGTACAATCATTTTTTTAGTAACAAATAAAGTAAAGAAAGAGTACACTCGACAGCAGACATCATTCTAAGAGTACACTGACAGCAGACGTAATTCTAAGAGTACACTGACAGCAGACGTAATTCTTAGAGTACACTGACAGCAGACGTAATTCTTAGAGTACACTGACATCAGGCGTCATTCTAAGAGTACACAGCAGACGTCATTTTAATAGCAGGCGTCATTTCAAAAGCCTTATAACTGATTACATCCTCAAAGTCTACAGTTTAGAACTTATGGCATGGACCTTTAACATTCACTACTTGCAGTGGTCAACAACTTGAATATGACATGATGATTCCCCCAAATGACTTTATCTAATTTATAATCTGCCATATTTATTCAGAAAATAACTCTGACCAATTACTCAGATCACAAGGTACTCAAAAGCTTAAATACAATTGACAGGAAATTAAGAGAAAAATATGTACCCTCATTGAGAATGCTGATTAAACATGAAATATCAATGAACTGAAATTCCTATTGTCCCTGAAATAAACATCATTCCCCTGAAATAAACATCAATCTTTCCACAGAAATATGCCAGATGTCAGTCATCCATAATTCACATAAACAGGTGGTTTTGTTCTGGTCTTTATTCAGTATTTGACCAAAGGCTATGATAAGATCTCAAAGAATTCTAAGAATGGAAAAGCATGAATTGGGAAGCAAGTTCAAGTAAATGCCTAATGATCACTGACTTAGTTTGATACCAGGTTTGATGTTATAAAAATTTGTATGCAGAAAAAAAAAATCAAATACAATTTAACAGTTTATATATACAGAATTTATTTTAGTCCACTTGTGTACCTTATAGACATTACTCTTGAATCCGTTCCTGGAGTGAAGCAGTACTGAGCAGTGAGCGCAAAAGAAACAACAGCTTGCCACTGACAGGGTTTTGAACCCACACAGGTAGAGATCGTTAGATACTATTCTGACCCAATTAAACGACTTGGCCATGCCGCCCACGTAACAAAGGACATTGGTCAAATTCAAAATGTCACTGATAGTGACCAGAGTGACACTGCCCCAAGGACATTCTATTCTAATTTATAAACTGTTTGAATTTACCACAAGTTTCCCCCAATCCTTTCTTCTTTCCTTTACTTTATAAACATTGAAACACTTCGACAATTATGTATTTCAATATTATTGAAAAATGTGAGAGTATAGTTACAGTCTGTACTTTCATGGAATTCCATTTATGATATTAATTATTACTTATATTTAAATTTTAAGTCTATTAAAATATTTTAATCTTTTCTACAAATTTACCAGTATTTTGTTTAAATCTTTCAATGGGCCTAAAGAAACGAAAAATGCAAAAAATTGCTTTAGACAAGGGTGCATTTCAAAGGAAAACATTTTATACAGTCAATATTTACAAATGATATTGCCGAAACATTCTGAATAATATCTATAGGCATGATCTCAACTCTCTTGAAACTTCAAAAGTGAACCCCTGTTGTCAGTATTGACATGTTTAAAGTTTTCGCTCAAGATAAAATAAAAAGTTCCGCACCCAACATTAAAACAAGACCGAAAGATTGGGCATGTTTTTATTTTCAATATCGATCCTTTTGTTTGCTATTTTCTTTTAATCTTTATGACAAACCCCACTCACAGTCCTGTTTCCAAGATGAACTATATGATTATGTCTGAAACAAATCTATCATGTACTTTTTTTCATGTAAACTTAAGTACAGTCATATGTATGTATAGGGTTGTTAAATTATTCAAGACCCCAGACTGTTTTTTCCCCCAGCACAATATGAAAAACGATGGCATAAAAAATTGATTATTATTCTTTATATAGGCTTTGGTACTAAATTTTCTGAAGGAACTTTCACTGTGTATTTACACATTATATTTTATTTGTTTGGCCGTTTATGGTAAAAAACCCTAATTCTTCTCTGAATACTGATAAATACTTACTTTTCTATTGCAATTTTCTAGGACTATGTACACATTTTCTTCATCTTCAAAGAAACTGTGAAATTCTACAACATTTCTATGTTTTAGTGGTCGTTGAAGTTCTACTTCACGCATAATCTGAAAAAAAATAGAAAAAATATTTTCTTTAATACCACAAAATCATCTATATTATTGACATCATCACTAACAAGTTATATCTTTTTGTTAATTCATTATCATTACAATCATCATCATTATCATCATCATTATCATCAGCAGCAGCATTATCACATTCATCATAATCATCATCATCATCATAAATATCATCATCAAATCATCATTATTTTCAACATTTTTACTATGTATATTACAAAGTCCAATATTTTGAGCAATTTTGTCAGTGTTTGCGTGTTTTGTGTGGCTGTTCTATTTAATTGATATATTTTGAGGAGTTTAAGCATCTTGACCTTTGCAGGAAATTTTCAATTTTATTATCCAACAATATTTAAAGATTGGTAATCATGTAATTTTCTTCCGTTACCTGGCATTTGTTACCCCAGTCAAGCTGGACTAATATTCACAAATGATAAAGCACTTTAAGTCTTAAGTATAGCATTTTTTTCTTATCATTTGAATATAAAAGTTTGTCTACAATTACCCTTTACAGGTGTAAATCAAGGATTTTATATCTAATTCATCATAAAGAATGAGGTTTTATTTTCCATGTTACACCTGGCATATAGGTATTAAATAAGTATTCAAATTTTGATAAAAATAAACAAAGTAGAGGTTACTTATCTTGAAATTACTTACAAGTTTTGAATTACACTGCAAATAATTACATCTACAAGTTGAAGGCGTGTCTTAAACTTTAAATTATATATCATTAAATACTTACTGGCCTTCGGGGTTTAGTTTATAGCTATCATGTGCAAAATGATTACAGGTTTCAAATGCAAAATGCATTTTGAACATTTTTTTTTATTTCCAATCAATTAATCAATCGTTTGTGCACCTTTGCACATTATCTATACAACATGTTCCAGCAAAAACAGACGAAAAAATGTCGAATTTGCATAATTTATTTGCAACAAATATTTTATCAATGCAATAAAGCTGAGAGTTCCCATTATTATAAGATTTTATTAAAAAATAATGAGCAAAAAAAGATGTTGGAATGCCTTTTATAAACATAAATAACATCAGCATGTCACAGAACTTTAATTTACAGCATAACAAACTCATAAATTCTATCAATTCATCCATGGATATTGAATTAGGATTAGGAACCAAACACAAATTCCTTGTACAAAATTTTTTTTTTTTTTTTAGAACTCACGATAAGGAAGACTTTATTAATTTCAAGAAAAAAAATTGAGATTCAAATGCCTTAATTTGTGTGTGCCAACTTGAAGAATATGAAATACAAGCCGTTTAATTTGTTACTTTAATTAACTTGCTGCCATGTTGCTGTTAAATTGACTGATACACAAACTAAATTGACTTGTACACAATCTAAATTGACTTGTACACAAACTTAATAATAATAAGTCCTGCTAAAATATCAGGAATATTTCAGCAAATAAATTCAAATGCTTCATTAAGTTCACCTAATTACATTTAGTAAATTAATATATAATTATATTTGGACAAAACTTGAGACATAGTGCTCTGTTTACCATTCACTTTAAGATCGGGACAAACTTAATTATAAAAAGCCTGATTTAAGTTAATCTAAATATGTACAACAAAATTAAACCTATAAAGAAATTTTTATGTCTTAATTTAGCAACAGGATTGGCATCCCTCAAAAGTTCAGTAAATGCCTCATTAAAGTCAAAGAACAAAAAAGAGGGAGCCGGCATTGATACACAACACTTGCTAAATCTCGTAAATTTTCCAGTAGCTTCAAGTAATGATGGGTCAATTACCGCTGATTAAGATAAAGTACACCGTATCATGCATGTGGAATAGCCATCATTGATAAGAAAGCCAGAACTGACAACGGGAGGCCAGTTAAATGTAACACAGAAGCATATAGACTGGCACAATTAGGAAGTCCTTCCCTTAACACAGGAGGCCATACCAGCGCAGTTAGAAGTCCATCCTTCCACACAGGGAGGCCATACCAAAGTCGGCAGTCTATAATTCTCACATCATCACTTCAGACAGTTTATAAATGTAAGGCTTTCTAGAAGATTTGCAACTTTCTACTTGTGCAAATGTACTTTTTTCTTAATATTTGAGCCGCATCACGACAAAAACAACATAATGGGTTTGCGACCAGCATGGATCCAGACCAGCCTGCGCATCTGCACAGTCTGATCAGGATCCATGCTGTTCACTATCAGTTTCTTTACTTGTTATAGGGTCTGTAAGTGAACAGCATGGATCCTGATCAGACTGCGCGGATGCGCAGGCTGATCTGAATCCATGCTGGTCGCAAACCCATTATGTTGGTTTTGTTGTGACGCGGCTCATTTTTTAAAAAAATAACTTCTGATGGATATGATTGTGACTCATGCACTATTGTGCTGGTAGATCTTTGTGTGGATTGAGCCACAAGAACAGAAATATTTAATGCTCTTTAAACCTTTGAGCAATTGTTTCCGATTGAACTATCTCAAATGATTCTTATACTATTTCAGCAAGGTACCATCAATTTAGATCAGTTTTATTGAGGTTAAATTGTTTCAATTAGGCAAATTACAAAGGTTGTTTTTTGGTGTTAAAGATTGCGTCCCTGATAATTCAATTAAGCATGAAAGCTAAACTGATTTTGGGAGTTGTTCGATTCAGCCAGTTGGAACGAGTAGATAGATATGTATCAGGACATGAATGGGTTTTGAATGGTTTGTAAAAAGTCAAATTATATACCCATGATTTGTTTGTTGACTTGATGAATCATCTGAAGGATCATGATATAGCCATGTATCATGGTAGAATAGAGGCTTTTAACAACAATGGTAGTGTCAATTTACATAAATTAAATCCCACCCCAATCACTTGAGACACCCTAAAATTGTGCTATTTAACATCACTAATATATCATACTCAGTCTTAAAACAATTAATTGTTTAATTCGGGAAATTAATTGAGAATTAATTATTTAATTCTGGCAAGTGTTATTTTGCTTTTTTTTCCTTGTGTGAAAATGATCATATTCAAGTTTGTATTTTTTCTCAATCTTTCAAGTTATTTTCCAATCTCTTCCAATTTCAGCTACTGAAACCAATTTGAAAGATAAAAGCCTGAAACTTATAACTATTTAACATTACATCCTTTCAAAGAAAAAACCTATTAACTAAGATGTTATCAAATATAGATTCAGGTTATATCATGAAATATCAGTAAATTATCTAAGGTTATCAAACTATTCACACTTATCCAGAAATTCCAAAAACTGCTGACACAACACTTTTTTTATCTGTGCTTTCAAAGAAAGCTGTACGATTACTCAATGCATGACCATTGGGTGCATTTCTTGACCTTTGGTTACATTTTAATACTTGGAACTAATTAAATTGCTCATTCCAAATTCCATGCAACTTCTGAAGCAGAAAATTTTCATTAAATGGTTCAATTGAATTCTGTTTGATTTGCAAATCATCAAATCTGAGTGACAACTTAACAGGTCTCCCTTATTTTCAATCAAATATTCAAATAAGACTTTTTCACCTTTATGTTCTGCAGTGACTGGTATCCCTTGGAGCAACATTTGTAATGCAGTGAAAGCTACTGCCTAATTTGATGTCTCATACCAATTAAAGGTGTAAGGTTTCATGGGCAAGCAATAATGACCATTTACAACTGACAATTTGCATGATATTTTCTAACCAGGGGGTCTGTTTCAATGGAAATTTGTATTTCAATGTCCACCATGACTTTGCCTTGTTAAGGTGCTCTGAATAGGGTTATAAATCAATTAGAGATTGCCAATTTAAAAAGGATTAAAAGAGATCTTTTGTATTGTATATGTCTGGGGGATTTTGGTCAGTGTAAAAAAAATACAATGCTACATATCAACTAAAATCTTGCTTGATTTGAAGTACCGAGGCAGAAAAAGGCAGTCAATGTCAAAGGCCATCTTGGTCATACACACAATTTCAATGATTATAATTTATATTGCTACAATTTATCAGCATTACAATAAAAGCCCAGTCGGTTTACTTTCCTCTTATGGGTATTTAGATAGTTAAAGAAGAGATGAAATTGTGGATCAGAATGAAGTTCCTCCATTTTGAAGAGCGTTGCTATAACAAGGTACAATCACAGAATAAACAAGGAAACAGTTAACTTTATTGTTTAAAACATATAATTTTATCTTGATACAGTGACAATGATCTGATAAATGACTTATTATATTTCCTTACAGTTCTTTTAACAATGTTTACAATATCAACATTTGTCAAAGGTCCCCACTAGCAAACACTGACAAAAACTTCCACCTCATTCTTTGATTTCTCCTCAAGTATATGCCATGCTGTGACTTTTTCCTATCTTCCTTCAAGAAGAGTATTTCTTTATATTCCAATAGGGTTTTTTTTTTGTGTTCACTCGCCTTTGTTTACTTTTGTTAGTGAATATAGGTCAATGATTCATAAATGGATTGCCTTATCAAATTTCAGTATGAATGGATCACTTTTTAAGTACTTGTTTAATTGAACAAAGTCACCCACAGGCCATAAAATTCATATAGGGACGTTAATAGTAAAAGTTTGTCTCAAAAATATTGTCCATTTAATTTAAATTTGATGCTGGTGTTCAAATGGGTCAGTGACATTGAGGATAAGTGATTTGTAAAGAAGGGCTGAAATTGCTTATTTTGGTATATCTAATGAATGATCTTGCAAAGCTTTAATAGCCATCCATTTGGTAAAGTTGAGTATCACTTTATGGGGAGATTTCAATCAAAGTGTTTAAACAAATTAGCCTCGCTGTGTCATTTGAAGTCAAAATTCATTAAGACTTATTTTGAAAAACCTGCTGCTGTTTAGTGAATTTTATTAACATATAAAAATTAAGTATCAGTCTCATTCCACTTCACACGGTTACTGGTACACCTATTCATTCTTAATGTTTAATATCAGTTTAAATGATTCACAAAGTCGATATTAAGAACTATGGACTTCAAACCTGCTGTATGATTAATTTAGGTTATAATCTAACTTGTGGTTTATTGATTTCAATGATTAAATTCCTTTTTTTTCCTTCAAGTTTTTTTTTTTCAAAACAATATTAAACCCCATTAAGGTTACATTAATTGTAATAAATGCAACTGTTTTTTATAGCTATTTCACATAATTTTCTTACAAATTCATGTAAAGTTATAAATCGCACAATTGCAAATGTCACTTAATTTGTACCAATGAAAGGAAAAAATTTCAGCAGCATTCTTGTTGCATTTTGGGTCATACATTTTCCAAGTTCTGATTCATAAAACCATAAAAGCTGTTCCAACAATGAAATGCCCAACTTGGCAGCTATTCCAACATTATGAAACACCCTCACAGACATACCAAAATTGGCAAGGATTTATAAAATAGGTTATCAAGCCACGCAAAGCCTGTGGCGTCCCTTCAAATATGTCATTCATATTTTTTTTTCTTCTCACTGTAAATGAACTTGCACAAACTTTTAAAGGATTTTATGTTTGAAAGAGCTTATTCATCATTTAATACATTTTAATTCTTTATCTTTACAAGCGGTCTTTTTGGGGGTGAAATATTTCATTTGAAACGATAATGCACTCTCTTAATGTGGTATTGAATTTTAATTCTTTCACTACAATTTGTTACTTTGGCTTGTCAAGTAAAATGTCTAAATACACTTCCCATACAGACATATTTTTATGGAATAGCTATTTTTCTTTGTCTGGAATGTTGAAATTCTGGCCCAAAGTATGTGTAAATATTTTATACTATGTAATCCACCTTAATCTTTTCAGTGTTATTTTGTTTTATTCTATCAAATAAATATTGGATTTTGTCATAAACACATCTATTTCACTATATGAATAATCTTTTCGGTGAATAGGTCATTCAGAATTACAATCTATATTGAATAGGGAAAAAATTAATTTCCTTAAAGAATTATTGAAATGTCAAACTGTTATAAACAGTTTTTGGCATTAATATTTTGGGTAGATATAACACTTTGGCTGACTTTCCTTTCTTTGACTTATACTTCATGCTATTTTTCAGACTGTGTCACCATGTAAATTAGTCTTGTTACAATCATGTTTACAGCACGTCAGTTTGACATTTTGTTGAGAAAATTACCCTCTGTAGAATAGTGGCTGAATTTTATATTGTACTTTACATGTGAAATAAGAACTGTCCATTTTAGATGTGTTTATTTAAGGGATTTAAATTTAATTTGGTGTGAATTATAAGTTTGACTAAAATATTATAGTCTGTTTTTATTTGTAATTTCTTGTATTTCTTTGTCAAACCATTGTAAAAAAACAGAGCCTGTCAAAAAACAACTAGTTCTTGAATTGATATTTCTTCAACAAGCTGGACTGGCGTCTCACAGCAATAATGAAGCTAAAGATGGCCTTGGTGATAATGGCTGCCATTATTTAAATTGCTTTCAAAAATGCTCTCAAACAATGGCATTGAAAATACAATGTAGTAATTCTGCAGTCAATGGAGTGGGTAACTTCACACAAAATGACATCACTGTGATTTGAACATATGCAGCACACAATATGACATCGCTGTGTTGTGAACATATGCGTCACACAATATGACATCACTGTGTTGTGAACATATGCTTTACACAATATAACATCACTGTGTTGTGAACATATGCGTCACACAATATGACATCACTGTGTTGTGAACATATGTGGTACACAATATGACATCACTGTGTTGTGAATATATGCGGCACACAATATGACATCACTGTGTTGTGAACATATGCGTCACACAATATGACATCACTGTGTTGTGAACATATGCTTTACACAATATAACATCACTGTGTTGTGAAAATATGCGTCACACAATATGACATCACTGCATTGTGAAAATATGCATCACACAATACGACATCACTGTGTTGTGAACATATGTGACACACAATATGACATCACTGTGTTGTGAACATATGTGTCACACAATATGACAACACCGTGTTGTGAAAATATGTTTACCTTTTGTCTTTGATGAGGTTTTGATATTCTGTGTTTGGAGATGATTTTGCCAGCATAAATAACATTCGAGTTGAGATCTAACATTTCGTAACATCTTGCAAAACCTCCCTGAAATTATAAAAGAAAATGCACTTAATATGACATGTAGGAAAAAACATGGAAATTATTTAGCAATATAACTGTATTGTAGTATAAAGCTGATGATTCAGACCTAACACTTAACTTGTTGCACCTTTAATTCTCATTTCAAACAACATTGTCACAGCGTTTACTTTATTCGGCATGTCAAAATTTGATCCCTAAAATTTAAGTGTGTGACATGAGCAGTAAATCACAACAATGTTACTTTAGTTAAACCTAAGAATTATACATTAAAGCTTGGCAATGACTCTGCAAATTGAGTGTACAAATTCTATTGTGTTTTTTGTTGTTTGTGTGACATTTTAACACAGCTGTGTCATACCAAGTAAGTATGACAAGTCACCAAAATTATCAACAGATAAAAAAGAACCATAACACCATAATACTTAAAGAGATTTTATAATAACTCATTCATTTCCCAGATGTCAACTACAATTAATTTTGAACTACATTTTCATAACTGTGTCAGATCAAAAGAAAAACAGCTCGGGTAATTAAGAGCCCAATTATTTATTAATGATCATCGTCAGCTCATTAATGAGCGTCACATCAATGGAAACTTCATTATAAAAATGCCTCTTTGAAAATGAATATTTTAACATTATATATTCCCATTTCATTTTCACATTCTTCTATCATAAATTTATAAATAGAACATTCAATTGTCAGTCATTTACAAAGTATTTCTATGACCAAATTTTTGTAACAGTGACTGGGGATGTTGCCACTGATTCTGTGAAATCACAATTTTCTTCTGCAACTAATATAATTAGAGGTAAAATATATTCTCATTTTATTCTTCAGATCTTCAATACTCAAGAGACAAAAAAATAGGACACATAGCATCATGTATTGTTATAACTATTAAATTATACAAATTAAAAATAAAACCATTAAAAAACATTAAATTATGTCATAATTTCAGAGACCTTTTCTTTAATTAATCATCTGGGACTGGTTTATATTGATTATGGATACTCTCCAGTATTGGAGAACAAATGATTACTCTTCAATATTGGAGGACAAAAAAATGAGATATCACTTTCAAAATAACAAAAATATCAGAATACAGGAACATTACTTTATTATCATAAAAATGATATCCTGAAGTATCAGATTTTGTTCAATATTCATCACCATTACTCAGTTATGAGCAAATATAACCACTGGTTTTTAGAGATGACAAACTTTCACAGAAGTTAATATTTTATTATGAGAGCTGCAGAGACTTATGTTTATGAAATTTCATATTCGTGGGAAAACTATAGTAATTCTGAATGCTGACATATAAACAAGCGCTTGTTGATGCATGATGAAAAAGAAAGTTCAAGCATGTAACATTTGATATCTTATAAGCAATATACTTGCATAAAGATAGTAAATTGTGGCATTTATACATGTTCCTTATTAACTAATTTAAGATATGTCCTAATTTTCTTAACCTTTGGAATACTGTACAATATGACATGTTCTTTTAAGAGTATCTCTTAATATATTATACTATGAAAAAAAACCAAATTCAAACTGACAAGTTAAACCTGACAAATTAAACCTCTGACAAATTAAACCTGACAAACTCAATTCACTGAGAACCTGATTTAAATGCTAACACATTATTTTCAACACTTTATCAAAATCAACTTGTATTGAAAAAATGCCTCTCTTCAAAGACCAAAATCAATGAATGTGTACAACCAGTATACATCTTTGGTAATATAAAATTTATTTAAAATTCCCATAAGGGTCAATTAATATGAACTTTATGACAAAGAAAAGCAAGAAATTAAAAACTTTTCTGCCAGACCCTGAACACAAGATAATAATAATATACAAACATTGCAAAGTTTAAACCTGAATGTGCACAAACCAGTTAAAACAAACATTGTGGTCATAAATGGAAGACATCAAAGATTAAAGACTCCAGGGTGACAATCAAAAAATAAACAAAAGATGAACAGAAATATGAACAAAAATATTGACTTTCAAAATGGAACGCCCTTTATTGTATATGGAAGTAAACTTGTAAACAACAAAGGTAAATATTGAGATTTTTACTCATAAAGATAAAATAGATGTAATAAAACAATATAGTATACTGTACACTTGATTTCAAATTCACATATTACTAATACTATAACACTTGCAAAAACAATATTAAAAGCTGAAACCTTGTCAGAAAATATGAACATGTATATTACATTAAGAAACCAAATATGTTATTTTGGGATCACCAAACAACTTCTACACCTCAGCTGCTTGTTGCACCATGCCAGGAAAGGGGCTCAAACATTGTGTTCCTCAAATAATAAGTTTTATCATATGAAAGGGCTTGATATTTTAAATTTGTAAAATAATATATTGCTTAACATAATTTAAGACAAGTGTGTTTGAAAAAAAAAATCAGCCAGCTGTCCATCTTCATGTGCTTTTTAAATACCTGAACATATGTAATACAAATAACTTTGACAATTTTAGAGGAGTTTCAAATATCATGTTGATTTAAACTGTTATGTGATGATATAATGTGTTCTCCAATTATCAAACAAATGTATAACGTTTCAAATGTAATTTTCATTAATTTATAAATTCATAAATATTTTTTTATAACATTTTATACACATTGAAAATACCACACATATTAACTCATGAAACATAGTTACAAACAGGGAGAAAAAAAACAACAACAAAAAAAACAGCACAGCTTTCAATGTGATTGACAGACAAATGGAAAATACACATTTAATATACATAACAGCTGGGAATTTTATACTTGTTATCCCCATAGGAATCAAACATGAAGAGATAATCATGTTGTTGTTTTTTTAACACAATTTTCCCATGTAATGAAAAAAAAATCATTCACTATAAAATAAAACAATATTGCTGTTTACAAAACAGCAAAGACTGACATATTATTTTTGATGCAATATTGCAATATAGAATTTATAATCTGGTCAAGTTATAAATAAGAAACAAAGAAACAAAAAGAGCAAACAGCTGAACTATGGGCTGGGTAGTCTTAGATGAATCAATAAATCACCAAACAAGATGCAGTTTCCTGTTGTATTGATACTGGTTCCTGGCATGATTAAACAATTCATGTGGTCTGGAAAACAACACAACTCTTTCATTAAAAGTGGCTGGGGCATTCAAGATCATTTCTTGAATAAACAATCAAGAACATCTGATGAACTTTGTATCAACACTTGCAGGAAATCAAGTTATCTCTAAAATATACAAACAATATTCATACTTGAAAGCTAGATCTCTCGCTAATTACCCTAGAGACCGGTGTGGCTTTCAGTGGTCTTTAAAACGCCTGGACTTTCCCACCATGCCGTAATGCATGAAGAAATACCCCTTAATCTGTCTATGTCAGTTCAAATTCGACATAATCAATGATAAATGAGGATTTTGTGTGGGAGATAATCAAAGCTGAGTTTTCTTAACATTAGCACGGTTTTTGCATGTTTCCAAAATTAGCATTACTTTCTACAAGGGTATATATAAATGTTATATATTTGAATCGATTCAAACGACGGAACTATTTGACAAGTATGTCTATATACAAACTACCTTGCAGATTTGCCTTTGTTGATATTAACTGGTATAAATCAATGAACACAGACTTGGTATGATTATTTCACATACTTCATTTACGTTAATGACAGTGATGCCGCATACAACCATAAAACTGCTTGTTAACTCAGACAGTCATGTATACCGGGCCATCATACATCAAAGACAAATTAAAACAGTTATTATGTACAGTAATAATGAGCTAACTGTAAATTATGCAACCACATATGTACAAGTCAATACACACGAGCTCGTAGTGTACATCTCCGTCTTTGGTATAAGTCAAAAGGCGACCGATCCATCAAAACCCTTGTCAATAGACAAGTTGAGATACTAAGATGTACGGTTAATATGGTTTGGAAAACCAATAAAAAGTATCCGATTTCTTTGATGATCTCAGGCGGTCGTTACTCACCAAACACGGAAGTCATATGACAAAAAGGTTTCATTCGAGAAAAAAATCCGCATGTTTATGTAATATCATGATGAAATTTCATGTACTATTTCATTTCAAACAGTTACTTGTATACAATGCATCATAGGTGCATAAATAACTCGACAATAAAATGATATGCAATTTAAAATGACAAGAGTAATTGTTAAAGTAGGCTGCATAGATGATGATTTTATACATATATTGTCAAACCCTCATACTTTTCCAAATAATACAACGATTTGAATATAAATATATATCATTAAAATGCAAATTCTTTAGTGTACAAAACTAGGGTAGTTAAGGTGTGTCGTCTTCAAGGATTAAATTACTTTATATCAAGACCATAAAATAAACTTAAATTATCTTTTATTATATATATACACCACTTCTTATGTTATTTTATCACACCTTTAAACCCACCAATTTAGATTGAAAAATACAAATGTAGTTTCTTTTTACAAATAAAGTCTTGTCTAGGTACGTCCTTGTTAGGATCAAGTGCCTACGTTTAAGTATATAAGTAATAGCATATTCATGATATTATTAGTACTGGTTATTAGTCAGCGCAGAGATTTTTTTACCCCGTGAGATTATCTTTTAAAACTGCGGGTAGATTTTAATCTACTTCAAGAACGAAGGAATGTAAAAAGTATAGAAGTGGGCGATATAAGCAGTGAGCGTGAATGGGAATCGAGCATTATATATCAATTAATCCATGTCGAAAATGTATGTTTGTATTATATAGACACTTATATGACTATCAAGTGCGGGGTAAACACTGTCTGAGTCATGCTATACCAAAAAAGTTCATGGCGCTACCTAAATGCCTCCTATTCAAGTACTTTTGATAAATATTACAAAAAAACAAGGCATTAATCCCATTTCTGGCGTCTAGAACATTATGACAGTAAAATTGTTTTTTAAAAACCTTCGTATCGATACCAAATGTAAATATTTGAAATCCTCCAAAAAGTCCGAGGAGTTCCGTTAAGTCAACATTGATCTTGAAACGGAAATACAAATTTTTATGGGGCGAGAGCAAACGTTGCTTGTCCAGCAATTACATCGTAACCTAGCATATAAACATTCCATCTTGTCCAGTAAGATTACTTACAAAGCTTGTTTAATGTTGTTCAAGCTTAGATAATACTAACAGATGCGAGAAATATTTAAAATATCGTTGTCAGGGTGTTAAAGGGTACCTGGACAGTGTTAACAGATGAATGACAAAACAATCAAAGGAATTAAGGTCTATCATGGGAGTAGACCGTTTGGCTCGTTTGTTTTCCTAACATAAGTGACCAGTCTGAACAAGTCAATATTAAACTACTTCCCTTGCCAATACCAGTTTACCGACATATACAAATTATCTCCGATCGTTGTATAATTGTGTGTAAACATGTCATGGGAATAGCTTGTATATAGATAACACAAAGGTTGCCTGACACTTTATATCTTGCCAATTATGCACACATTAGAAAATTCATTACAAATTCGGCTCTGCATGATGTTAATTATTCGATAAGTGACCAAATACAAACGTGGTTAAAACAATTGGCAACTAATCTATTTAAATTCTAAATATAGTAACCTTTTATCATAGGCCCATTCGCACCTGCTGCTCGTGATATCAGGTCACGTGTCAGTTTTGACACAAGTCTTTCGATACACGAAATCTTTTATTTTATCTTCACATCTATCAATAAAACCAGCTGATTTCTTTATTGTTTTATCAAAACCACCTAAATGCGCTAGCAGGTATGACAAGCGCTAACGGTAACATTGGCAAGAGATGCTCCGTTTGTCGGGCACAGAGAAACAATAGAAAACAATACTGATACTAAAGATAAGAGCGAAACAGTCACTGCCGACGTTGAAAAGATATCATACATCAGTATATAGCCGTATCATCTCAAACATTCGTCAAAAATGTTATCAAAAAAATGAACCGTCTTAATTTCACCATACAGACAGCTGTATAAAGTTCAAAGAGTGCCAAAGTATGACCTGGGGGGAGGAAGAAAAAAACAACAACACAAAGAACTTCTTGATTTTTTATTTACTGCCACAAAAAACAACGTGTGTATATTTTGAATAAAATTTCCCGTGGTTTTATATTTCTGTATAAAGTGATGAATCGTACGTGGACCTGCATGGAGATTTGTACCGGAGTGCAATTACCGTGGTAATTATAACAATTGGAGCATTCTGTGCATCACTAATAACCAGTAATAAGAGGAAAAATGCTTCATCACGGGTAGAAAAGGTAATGTCACCTTTACATGCAATGTGAGTCATGCCAAGTTAAAGGGAACACAATTAGAAGAGTACTTTAATGCCCTTATCTTTAAAAGAAATAGCTTTATTGATTAGCAAATTTGTCGCCACATTCTTAAAGTATAGTATGATAATATACATGAGCAGTTTTGTTTAATTACTAGTCTACCATCTATAATAAAAGGAGCTAATATATTGCCTCAGCATTTTTATAAATTACAATGCAATTTTGGAAATTCAATCTTTAAAATATATATCGATAAGCAGGGTAAATATAGCCCCCACATTCTTTGAACAATCGCAGTATAATTCTTAAGCACATACTTGAAATATTTATCAAAATGCTAACTGGGATATACGATATCTGAACATGATAAGAAACGAGTTACAATTATTCCATACAATGGTTTCTTATTTCAAGACGTATTGCCACCGTGAAAAAGCTCTGTCAGTTCATGGCGGTCACAAAAAAATCAGAAACCATTTTTTTCTTTGAAAATTATTCTATTTGATAATGATATAACTTACAAATATGATTTATGACTTGTGACATCTTCTAATAGCGGGGCACCATTCTTTTCTACACAGCCACCGAAAAGTACAACTGAGATGTTACTTCTTTTGCCTATACATTTGTCTCTTGTTAAGTGTTATCTCGGAAAAGTTGTTTCTTGCACGAAAATTTCGTGCTTATGCTTAATGAAGGCAATCTTATTTTTTTAAGATTTACTGTCTCTGCTCATTCTGGTATATATAGTATACCATTGGGACATTGATTGATTCGGTTTCACTCTGTCATTTCCCCTCACTAGATTACCGTGAATAATGTTTGTGTCCTATTCGCTCTATTAGATTAAGGCAGCAGCAATAAACCAGGGAAAAAACACATGCTTGAAGTCAAGTGATAAACTTTTTTATGTTTCTGTTTCGGTGTATTAAAACTTGCAAAAACACATAAAAACATATAAAATTGAGACGCCGCGACATTCACGTATTGCATAAGAATTGCATAAAAATTTAAGATGTACAAGAAAAGTTGTTTACAAGAAGAAGTGTTTGCTGTATATAAACGAACTCATAAAGCATGCCCTTGTGCTCATTGTCAAAAGATTTGGCACAGTTGAACAAATTGGCAAAATACAATAATATAGTTAGAAAAATCGCTTGAAATAATACGCCACCAATAAAAGTCTTAATGTCATTTGCAAACATTGTGCGAGGTCTACATAAGTGAGAATGTTTTGCAAATATTTATTTTTGCAATTTATTTATGGAGTGTGAAAGTAGTCTGAAATCCAGTAAAGAAAGGAGTAAAATCTTGGTTTTCTTTTCTTCCGATACAGTATAGAATATTCTTTACATGTCTTAATGCGAAAACGTTTTAACATGCGGAATTTGTCTTTTAAGACCGGAAATGAGATTTTAGTGCACTCGATAAAACGAAGAAATTTTAACTGATATCGGAACAGTGTTTCATCTGACGTGACAAGATTATACGCTTAATTCAAATATCTAAGAAATATCAAACTAATAAGACCCCATTAAACACTTTCGTAAATAAGTTAAAATTCACAATTTCTTGCAATCATTTGGAACTAAATTAACAAAATTTAAAAATTAACTAAATTAACAACGGACTTTGACAAGATGACTTATAGAAAGTTGGTCGTTCTACTCAGATTTCAGTAAGATAATATAAAGACAAAAAGAAGAATAACAATATTATAAAACAAATACGGTCAAGTATAATAATCACATCATCAGATATTTGAATAATATACACCTACAAAAGAGATGATGGTTGTAGAGAAAGCTGTTATATTTTATTAGGATATTAGGACAGTTAATGTTGTCATCTATATGACACGTCATCATTCATTAACCACAACTATTTCTACCCAGGCGCATCACAAAGAAATAAGTTTCCTGTATGCAGCATTATGAGACATGTCTCCTAGTAAATTAATACAATATATTTATTCTCTGACAAGAAGGTCTGACATATACGGTCATACATTTACAGCTTAAAAGCTTTTCGTGTTTTTCCTCTTTGTTTCCAGATTTATGATGATCTAAGTCGAGCTATTTAGATAAAATTGTCAGAAACTTTATATCAGATTGTATGATGTTATACTGTGATTTCAGTAAAGTGTTCATTGAAGGATAAACATAAAGCTAATTCTGTATATCAAGTTGAGAAATCTGTAAGATAAGGCACTCCACGTGCATTGGAATATGACGTCATTGTTTTCTGTTTTGAAACACACGCATTCTGAATTATTGGTCAATGAACCTGAATCTTTCCCCATCAATTGTTTTCTTCATTTTTCTTATTCATGTTTGCGTTTTAACAAAGAACTTATTGACGACGCAGCGGAAAATTTGAGCAGACAAGTAAGGCTTTCATGTGGAATTAAGGCCGTTACTAAACAAGTTAGAAGAAAGTCTACTGCATCTGTTTTCCAATCAGTTCCTCGTTCTGTGATCACTGTCTGATTTCATCTAATGATAGTCTAATAATTGTTCAATTAATAAATTGACTGTTATTCATCAAGTTGATGTACACTGTCAGCTCTGATCTACAGTTTCTATCAGTTCACTTACTCTAATCTAATGTACAGTTTATCATACATCAAAAAATCGCATCCACTTTAGCATCTGATTTCAATAACATGACCATCACTTTATTTGCTTGTTGTTTATCTACATCACGGAACATCGATGGCGTTTCTTTCCGTTTATTTCATAACTTATTCGATAAAAAAATACTGTGAGAAAATGAGAATCGTGTCAATTACGAGACTTTTCGCTTATTTGGGTCTAAGCTGGCAGAATTGAACGTTAATCATGAACAATCCTTATGGTCTAAAGGAAGAAAAATCTCGTGCGAAATACCATCAGCTGATCTGAATCAATGTTATAATAATTCATCAATGTATCTCTGCTCGTTTATCAATGTAAATGGAACGGATATTTGTTGGTTTTCATGTTTGCGTCTATGATAACCACTCAAGTCTTTACTTCATCCATTGTTAAGCTTTGTCTTGAAGAAAAAAAACCAACATACACACACCACTGATAACAATCTTGCTTATTCTGATTTCTTAAAAAAAGTACAGATGTTCAAAGATCTATTTCGCCGTTATACGAAATGGCAGCGTTTTTTTTTTCTTTCTTTCAATGATCAAGATCGGAGTGATGTTTCAATTTGCAATGTTTCGGTGTAGAACTTCAAAATCTTACATCATTTCTATTTGTGCTCACTGAGTTAGACATACTTTAATTGCCAGCGAGGTAACTGAAGTGTTCGGGTACATATGGGTGGTCATGAATAAAGCAACAGAGCGTGTGAACATGCTGTTAAGGAATTTCTTAATGCTTGTATATGTTTATTTATACAGCTTACAAAAATTTTGCTAAATTGCAGGTTTAATTGTCAAATAAATTGAACAGTAATAAAACACCGTTTTTTATCCAAATTATAATATCTTACGAAGTTAGCAAACAAATAGTTGGCATGCCAATTCTTGTTAGAATCGTTTGGGAAAACTTTTAAATCTTTCACAAATAGACAGACGAATGTTTGCTAAACACTGTGACATTGCATAACATCCCAGACGTACCGTTCAAGCAAAGGTTTTTGCAACAAAAAGATACAACGATAACCTCTGACCTTAGACGTTCAACGACATGAAGTTGTCAAACATTTCACATCCTTTACAGTTCATGTTACACTATAATTTCATATTGTTTCAACCATATCACATGCATCTTTGAATTCTTGTTTTGTTGTGTATTTCATTCTTATATTATCGTCTGCAATCCATTCATCTTGAGCCCTCTGTCATCGAATACGTTTTTTTACTCAATATGTCTTCTTAGTTAGCCCCATTTTGAATAATGTGTGGCGTGAATGGTTAAATAGAAATTAAGACCTACGTCAGTGACATTTGCTTATTGTTAAAATATCCTTGGGTGAATAAAAGGCTTTGAGTAAATGACAATTGGAGGCGACTTCCTTAGTCAAAACTGTAGTAATAATAATAATAAAGACACAATTGTTTAGTCTCCTAACTATATCTCTTACATAAAAATTACCAACAACAATTTCAGAAATGCTACGTTTTTTTCTCTCTCTCTTTCTGTCAATTTTGTAAAGCTAATCTATTTGACAACGTTGGCTAATTGTATAAAGCTATGATATATTTGCGTCATTGCAGCAAATTTTATTATGAAGCCGAAAGTTCAATGAAATCATCAAAGTGTTTTGAGGCCTTTACAATATCTTATAATGAGTCTCTTACCGAATGTTCGTGTTAATTAAATAACACAAAATTGGAGCATACCAAGAAGCTTAATTTCTCCAGAAATGAAATTTTATTTGCCAACTGTGTATTATTTATATCAGTATAGGTTAAGGCCTGTATTTATTTCTGGTGTAATTTGCAATTATTGCCAAGAAAACAGGTTGTTACAGATGTTTTTATGCATAGAACTTTTGATGGAACAGCATGGCAGAACAGTATGATAACCTTATTGTGTGTGCTTTTCTTTTTTATTAATTTTACAGTCGGCTGTCAACTTTTCCATGCTGTTTAATATTGATACTGCAGTATATGCAAGTAAGTTGTTAATATGCAATTTTGTCTGCAAGAAACCACAATAGAAACGCATGTCACTCTACAAATTTACTCTCAGTTCATTCATTTGTTAATGAAAGATTTGGTGTGTGTTTTTAACAAAAGACAAATTAGCATAGTTCGGTCTAAAAATGCCTGCGTGCACAGACGGCAATTTTATCTCTTTTGTTATATAATGCAAGTGTCAGTTTGTCCGCGTAATACCGGGGCTTTACTGTCTGAAATCCAGATCTAAACAAGTACGGGTTGTCAAAGGTTTTATTCTCCCCGACTGAGTGATGTGCATTCAGTCTCAAAAACGAACTTTCAAGTGCTGTTGAGAAATGTATTTTTCGTAATTAGCAGTTAGAGCCGACTTTTGCGTTCGTAAGATTTACCCCCATCGGTGCTTTATAACGTTAATAAACATGTTCATGATATGGGGGTTTTGCAAATGCGCAGATAAAAGGTGATATTCACTTCCGGAAGATTTATAAACTCAAATACGCCTGATTAAACTCGCCATGAAATGTTAGAAACTCTTTACAATATTATTGTCGGGACCTTTCACACTAAATGAGTCAGGTTTTGGTAATTCGTCCCACTGCCCTGATTTTGAATGCCAAATACATTAAATGTTTCCTCTCTTGACAAAAATATTAGAGATTAAAAAGGAGCTTTGGCGTTCATTGAGAAAAAAAAGCATGCTGATTGCAAAACTATAAATCTCCGGGTCTTTTGAACTGAAGGGCTCTGCGGAAATAATTTGTATTGAAACTACCATATGTCAACAGGATATGTGAACACTTAAAAGTCAGCTTAGTGTGCAATGTTGTCCAATACGAACAAAGGTTGAACAACCCTTAAAGGGCGAAATGGTTTAAGCTTTAAGCAGTATATACTTGAAGTATTCGACATTTCGAAAAACCCTACGGGTATTACCTAATAAGAATCTAAGACTTTTTAGAAAATAAAAAAGGTTGCAAATTCGTTGTCAGACTATTTATTACTGTGCAAAAACATTATATATCACTAAAATACGAGTGAAAACAAGTCTAAAATTTCATGTGAAGTCGTACTTTATCGCCAATATCAAAAAGAATGTCAAGAAATGCATAATTCTTTAAATGGCGACAGTTTGTCGACCAATGTGAAGAAGAATAAATGAAATATTTGCAATAAAAACAATGGAATAAACTTGTGTAATTAATTATATGCTCAAATTGACAATGCAAACAGTGTATGAAAGATTGAGAGATACTGCCAATAACTTGTATAAACTTTGACATCGATCTTACATATATGGCCATCCAGGCGTCGAGTGACCTGTGGCCATCTCTCAGGACACCAGTGGTCAGTAACTTAAAAGCGACCGATAACGATCAAACTAAATGACTCTGTCCTCGTAAAACCAAAGTCCAGGTCTCCATTTATGATAACATCCCATAGGCTATTTTGATATTTATCAACGTTAAGTGAAGTTACGTAACGTAACGTCAATGATCGGTATTAAAGTAATAAATTAAAATTAACAAGGTGTGAATGAAAAGTTTTACGCGAGGGGGTAATTTTGATGTTTTATGGTTCTATGTGACTAGACGTCGTAAGTCATGTTTCTTGCAGGGGATCTATTATTCAATAATATGATATAAGAGGGGGGGAAAGATTTCAGAGATTACATATGATTTCCTATAGCTTAACTTGTCTGTCAACAACTACATGGCAACGATGTTAAGATAAATGAAGATAACGTTAAAGAATTAAAGGTGTCAGACGCAATTTAAAGAGCAGACATTTTCAACAAAGGGGTGTCGATTTATTTTTTTCGTTAAGAACGACAAATTTCCCCTGATCAGACCCTAGAGAACGTTCTGTCTGCTATTTCTTTGTATCTGGTTGTTTTTGAAAGAACGTGAAACTTTTTTCCAAAGGAAGACAAAGAAATGTCCCGTTAAATCGACAGCATAATTAAAAGACGAACTTTAATTATAGTAAAACTGTACGGCTTCGAAAGTGGAGAAGAAAATTAATGTTTTCAAGTTTACAGAAACAAAAGAAAACTTGGTTAACAGATCAAACGGTCACAGGCTGTCAAACAAAGAAAAAAATTGGAAAGAAAATACATGAAAAGACGGATTTAAGGTCCTTATTTACAGTAGTAGTTTCTTGATAGTTATCAGAGCCTTTTATAATACTTCTTGGGTGACTTTAAACTGTGAGTGGCAATTAAAACGGCATTGTTTTGCACAAGTTTAAGTCCAGTTTCTGTCTGAGCTCGGTTAAAGTTATTGTGTCTTTAAAACAATTAGGTATGTCACAATATCGCACATATCAAATATCTAAGACTTCTGGTGCCTCGGTCGGAAATGAGTCCTTAAATGAATGTCTCTGAACAATAAAGTGCATTCATACTTTAAAGAACAACTATTGCTACACAAAGTACAATGTCATGTATATCTCAACATTTGGTAACAATTCATTGACATGTTGTTGTTTTTTTCATACTGCTATTTAACGGAAGATAATTTTTTTTGATAAAATATCTAAGTTAGATGAATATTAAGTTTTTGGTTGAACTAAATGGTTAACTTGATCAACATTAACTTCGACTGTGGCTTCTTTAACTTGACTGTACTTTTAAGTGTATTTTATGCTTTTTAAATATGTGAAAAGTGGCAATTTCCTGAACACTCAACATGACGACTTTAACGACGAAAAAATAAATAAAAGAGAACCATTGGGAACGCTTCATTACGCACGAGTGCACGTGCTAAGAGAATCTTATATAAGATAGGGAGTTTGTCCGATGAAACTTTTACCATTTTCGAGTTTTGCGGTTTGCTCTAAATCAAAATTCATTTCACTATCTTGGATATGTACTTGATGAAACTTATACCTTTCAATAAGGTTTTGTGCTGATTTTAATTCCATTTGGAAAGAGATTTATTCGTTTTAAGTCAATTCCATTGAAACTTGCTGTAGAACGAAACCGCAAAATATAATCGTCTTTGTTTACTATATATTTAAGTTTTCTATTCGAATGTCAAATGGTGTTTAGATGCGTCATAGGAGGGACTTGGCCCTGATCCGAGTGGTTTTGTTTGACTTTGTCCTATCTAATAATTATATCAACTGTATAGTAACAAAGTTAGGGCAATAAAGACCCGAACAGACCATGATTATTCATCAATGCGGAATACGTTCACAAGTTTACATAGAGGTCTTTTTTTGATGAAGCAATTTATTTTAATGGGAAACAAAACAAAAGAATAGTACATCTGCATTGTGTTTTCTTCTTCCAATTACTTAAAAAGAATTGATATCAAATGCAATAAGTCAATAATCATATTGAAAATTTGCTTGTTAACGTATATGGCTGAACTTCCCGGGAATAACACGATGACAACGATTTTTGTTTCAATGTTCGTTTAAGTTTATATGCCCCAGAGACAATCCGAAGATACAAATATTAAAGCGAAAAGGACTTCATAGTGCTTATTGTATTAGCGGAAATTGATATTGACTTTTTGTTAGTTTTATGTAATGGGAAGCCAATTTAAGTTCTTGACCTTTTTTGTCTTTTCTGACTCATGTAATCTAATCATGAGTGGGCACTTTTGACATCTTTAACAAAAAAATGACCAAAGTTTGATCTCGTTGGCAGTTTTGTCATTCCGCTTTATAACTTTATAATGGGCTTAAATGTTTAATCGGATTTCGCCTTTTCTTTTCTTTATTTTTCAATTTATTAAATTACAAAAGAATTATGATATTATTAGATTAATAAATACCGTTTTGAAGTCTTACACGTATTTAAATTGTCGCCGAAATGCGATGTATTTATTCATACAGTATGCTACTCTGAACTCGGTGCTTTAAAGTGGAAGGGGTCAATTAGTCATTTTTTATATTGATTAATATCAATGATTAGTAAAATTGCAACAGAATTAACTGCCTAATCATAATATCAATAAGATTAATATTTCTACGTCAAATTTACATTTAATAGACCTGTAAAACCCCACGCTATGAATTTCAAATTTTCTCCTGAAAACTCTAAATAATTTGTTTTATTTAATCGCGAAGGAAAGAAAAAAATCGTTGACCCTTTGCCTTCTGTTTCAACACATTTTTCAAATCAGGTTAAAGAATTTGACATTCTTAAGGTGATATGTTATCAAGGAAAAGCGGTTTCTGACGTTTGATTCTTCATCTTCTGGCATAACTTCTGCGACCTTATCATGGTTTTCTGTGAAACGAATCTGATTCAATTATTGATCAAAACCGAGGATCTTCTTCCCGAGGCAATATGAATTTATACCTTTTTTCAAAGTAATTTGTTTGAATCCTTTGGGTTTACTATGATACAAGAAAATAAATTTCTGCTATTGGATTTAGTATTTATTTCGCTTGAAAAGTCGTCTGCATTTAGGAGCATAAAGTCGTCTGCATGCAAGCGTTTGGTATATTCATTCCATCTCAATTTCAGACGATATATCAGGGAATTTGCATTTAAATGTTTCCTTATCGACTAGCGCAACCTGGCCAAATACACTTCAATTAAAGTGACAGCAGTTTTATCGAACTGTCTGGGAGTGCTGCGTGATCGATAAGCAAAAAATATATACCCCCCTCTCTCTCCACCATCACTCCCTCTCTCATGTCCAAGTTAACAACACATTTCGAAAAACGCTGAGTCAGCCGCGTCTATTTTACCATGGCATCGAACTTGTCACCAAATTAAGAAAATAATTGTCCTTGGCCAATCAATAAATACAACAGATGCACCACTAAAATTAATTATTTCCGTCGGTAAGATCAAAGGATATATCGATTCCTGGATTTACGTATTTTTTCTTGTCAGTTCGCTCGTATATTATCGAGGCATAAGCTTGAAACTGTACAGTGTATGTCAATCTAAGATCGTTAAAGTCTTGTGGGAGATCGTGTCACAGATTAGCCCTTACTGAGTGAGTTGATCTCAACGAATGGAGAAAACTCAATGAAATATGTTTTCTGGTAAGTATGTAGGTAAATATTTTCTTACAAATGAAAGATAATTCATCATACGGAATGACATGATTTATAGATACTGAGTTATTAAATATATAGGGGGGGATTCAATTATATCTATGGAAAGTATGGTTTGTTACTTTTTTTCCACAATTTCTCCGGTCGTGAATGACAACTACAGGGGTTCATACCAAACACTCAATTTTTGTCATTAGTGAAATGTTTTCATCATGTTTCTTCAATGGTAGCATATTTTCGACCATCTGTTTATTCTTACAAGTACCGGGAACAAAGTTTCGTTCTGCTGTCTCGCTGCACAACATAAAAACTGCACGATTTTCACAAGATGCACAATGGTAATTAGGCGTTTAGGGACTTGAAGTTTTTATACATGATAATTGCCATTCGAAAAGAAGATATTTGAAATCCAGGAGAACATAGAACAAAGAATCTGAGCGAAACACGGTTCGGTGTTGGGGGGGGAGGGGTATATCATAAGTTTTTTATGTATAAGACATAATGAATATCTCTTCCTTCTCGATAACATGTAAATTAACTTTAGAACATGACTTACATTGTAACCGTCATGTATAGGAAAGATGGTGTATATCAATGAACCATTATTGCGATGTTAATTTGCATATGATTATCAGTACATGTATGTCCAACTGAACTAGGCTGGCAGATATCTTTGATAACTTTCATTTGTTATTACAAAATATTGACACTATATTATCTGTGTAACATTGTTATTTTCTTTATCTGGCATTATCTAATCACTTATTCAATTTATTGTGTATGCAGACGACAAATTTTTATTGTGCAAGATACACAAACCACATGATGACACTGTAAATACTCTAAAAAGGAGTTCTATACATGTAATCCGAGTGTAGAAGACATACAAGGAAATATGAAAGTTTCGGGGTAAAATATGAAAAAAATCGTCCGTGAAAGTTACCGCTATCGAGAGATTAGTCGGGACTTGTACAAAAAGATACATGTACAGAAAACAGTCCATAAATAATCTTATCGTCTCAAACTTTAAAAGGTCAGTGTGTAGATAAGTGATTTATCGTCTGATAGGAGGATATCATCTGTATTTTATAGGTTAGTTTCAAAATAAATTAGGTGACTAGGATCAATTTAAAAGTTCGCCATTGTGTTCAATACATCCATCGACATACAAGATAATGGGGAAAAAATCAAAACAAGAATGTTTTACATAGCAAAATGTCCCCTGCTTCGAGCGTCAATCATCTGTCTTAATTGAAATGACAGTTCACGAAAAACGATTCCGCTCTTTAAAACAAAAGAGAAAAAAGAGAATGTAATGTAAACACTTAATGTCAGATTGTCTAGAAACCATGTAAAGCGTTACTATTTATAGCATTGCACGTGCATTTTGATATCTTTGGCACCACTGAGTCTTCACAGCACGGCTCGCTAGAAGGACACGATGCATTTGAGAATTGGCTAATTAAGTCTTTGATTACAGTTTCTTCGGCGGATCATGTGACATGATGGTGGGGTTATTAGGACTACATTGGCCGATCCGAGGCGTAAATCGACCGTAATTCAGCAGACGAAACGTGTGCATTTCTGCGTGCAATGTTTGTGTCATGAAACCAAATGCATGCATGTTTTACACATGACGATTTTATTTTGTTAAACAAACAGAACAAAGTCGAAAATTTCATTCGAGTTAAAAAGTTTATCATGAATATTGTGTGTACTTTTATAAACCCTCTTACTTTTAAGCCCACTTAAACCAAATTTAACGCATCGGTGTGATTCTCAAACATAAATGTCGTCTCAAGTGAAGAAAAAAATTGTTCAAACATTGTAATATAGTTGGTAATGTATAGTCCTATTATGCAGTGACAGATGTGTAGTGTATTTGTTCGATTTGTGTTGATATGTTAGACCTATCGATCATCGACTGATCGAAGTCCAATTAATAATTGATCATAGATACGTCTGTGTGTAGTGTGTAATAAAATACATTTGTGAATATGATACTGCATTAAATACATGTGTATATAGAATGGAAACTACGTCAATTAATGCACGTCAATGAATGAATGACGTGTCAGTAATGTGACACAGTTACTAGTATAAGAAATTAACGTTTCTAAAAAATGTGAAGAAGTCTGCTTAACTGTTCCTCTGTCACTGATGCTCCTGCTGACATTTAAAAGGGGAGAGGGGTTTGTACTATGATTACACAATGTTACTTGCAAAGTCGGTAAGTCCTTGCCACTTCTCTAACAATACAACAAAAACACGCCTTCAGCATGTAAATTTTGTCTATCATTTTACCTATGAAAGCTATTGAATGTCAAAGGAAGAGATATCTCTGAAAATTAAACACTTCGTGTGTAACATTGGGTCATATCTCAACTTTGTATATATAACACGACATAACAGATACGTATTTAGGCCCCACAGCTATTTGTCTACCACTGATTTTCAAAACTTGATAAAGGACCTTACTTCTTTTGACGTATATCCCTAAAAAGTCAACTTGAAATACTTGTAGAAAATTAACGAAGAATTTAAGAAACAGAAAAAGACCTTTTACAAACTAATCATGTGAAACGCGTGTCTTTAAGATAATGTCATTTAAAAGTCCTCATTTACGCGAGAAAATCGTGCTATTTATAGAGGAAATGAAGTTAAAATGGGTTTACACAAAACTGGTAGTTAAATGTCTATCAAATACGAAAGGTTTAATTGTGTTCGTCTTAAATTCAAAACCAAAATTGTATACAAAAACCATAAATCCTACAGATACATTAGGTATTGTCGATATTTCTCAATGCAAGTTAACAAAAGATCTTATTATAAATGAATCAGTGAGGGAAAATAACCAATTAGTGGTTTTTCTCTATTCTAGACTAAAGTATACTTGAATATAAAGCAATTTTCCACAATGCCATTTGAAATATGTAATTAATCAGAAGTAAAAAAAAAAGAATAAAAAAAAGAGTATTTCCCTTTCATTTTTTTCTTTCTTTCGTTTTCAACATAATACTTTGATCGATGTTTTTCGTATTATAAATCTTTAATCTCCCCATAATCGTTTGATTCAAAAGGTAAATACAAAAAATAGCTACAAAAAATCAAATCGATTTCTGACTGAGACAAAAATAATATACATGTATACATGTATCTAAGTCTTAAACTTGAATTTTCAGGACTTAAAACTTTTTTTTCATGTTATCAAGAAGGAAATGAAATATGTCGTGCAGATAGACTGTATGTGCGCTAAGTCTTTATTTACAATACCCATTACATGATTTTTTTGGCAATTATGCCAATCCAGTTAAAACAAAGGGACACGTTTTTTGTAAACCTTGAGTTTGTCAAAAGATTTCATATTAATCATAAAAGAAAAGAAATACTCCCAGTCACGTTACTTTGCCATGTAATCAGTAATTTACTTATGCTTAAATGTATTTGTATATATTATGAAAGCTGTATATGACTTTTTTGAGAGATAATTTGCACACAAAAATAGGTTTTTATTCATATTACAAATTAATCTAGCCGACAATAAAAAAAAACAGATTCCAGCCATTTAAAAAACAGACCTACATAGTAAGATAGAGGCTAAAAGTCAAATCCCAAAAGTTCTCTTCTGAAGTTTATAGTAACTGTAGTAACACTTTTAAGTAATTTACACACAAAGGCTGTCAATAACAATTATATGGCACGTGCTGCTCGTGGCAGTGACCAATTCTGCCTCTTTTTCTTGACAACTCTACAACCCCTTAGGACAAATATTCCCACTAATCTAGTTTTGCAGACCATAACATATAATCAAACAAGATTATTATCGGACTATAATAAACGACCATAGAACGATATAAAGTTGCGACATGAGGTCCTTATTTTTTTCTCATCAATATAAAACACCACATTTCTGCTTCAGAAAATGTAATCATTTTGTAATGTCAAGCAGACAACATCTGTGAAATCAAATGTATTCACATCTTTAAAAAAAAAAATACCACTGTGTTATTGGCGGAATACAGTTCATGGCCAAATATTTTATGGAAAGCTTTAAATAATATTTGTATATGAAATATTTTGAAAATAAAATTTAAAAAAAATCTAAACTGTACCTTTCCTAGAAGTTTTCCCCTGAGATAAGTAGTGTCTGTGTTTGAGTCATATATAATACAGTTTGGATCGAAATTTGAAATGTTCACCCCCTTAGAGTCTCGTCTCTTCATTGGGGCCACATTTGGTAGCCTGCCCTCCTTCATGTTTGCCAAATGAGGGTACTTGAACGCAGGACCCTGTGCCACCTTGGCTGGTAGTACATCAACTGACATCACCGCTTATAAGTCACAAGTCTGAACACTTTAAAATGAATTTTACACATATATTACACAGTTCTGTAGATAAAAAAAATACAATTTCACAATGTCAATTTTACATTGAAAAATAATTCACAACATTTAAATTCACCACAAAAGAATTTTTGTATTCCACTTTATATCGCAGTTTTGTTATAAAACGTTAAAACATATCATTATGATTCCAAACATTTCGTCTATTAAAATTTTGTCTACCGTCTTTTTCCCACGGCGGTTAAGAACTAACTGTCCAGTTCTGAAGTGCTCTGAACGAATTATAACGGAATTTGTCTAGCCCCGTTCACAGTTTATAATTCTCCAATTAATCCGTATCCGTTAATCTTCCTAAAATATTTCTTTTAAATATAAAATAAACACCTCTTCAAAAGAAAGAATCATTCGCTATTAAACACTGAATGTCACACCTGTAAAATTGTACAGGTATTAACAATGTACATGTATACACCTTGACAGTCAGCTGTTAACTGAAAGTAGATCGAGGTTTTCGTGATGTCATAATCTTTCACGGGAATTCCCTGTGCATTCGTCCGTGGATCGTTTCGACCCAGTGAAACTAAATAGTATTTTATACACAAAGAAAAATGTGTTTAAGATTGCGCGTATTTATTTTAATTCTGTGATAACGTGGTAATAGTGATTTCATATTTCACACGATACTATTCCAGAAACAGCTGCATAAACAATTTAAATTGCTATTAAAGAACATGTCAGATTTTAAGTTTTGTGAATTAGAAACACATGTACCTACGCGAGAAGTTAATGAGTTGTAACCACCGACACAGAAAGTTTTAGTAATTAATAAAAAAGTTACAAAATGTCTAGGGAATTCTACCGACGACCAATTTGTCACGCACGTGTAACTCTAAGCGTCAAGCACACACCACTGGGAGTAAGAAATAAATCGGATAATTCTCCGAGCCCCAGAGATCAGCCCGCATGGAACATTAATTGAATCTGTCAGAAGTTCATGCAGGACATTGGCCCGAGACCTCGAATATCTATAATATCTGAAAGAGAACCTAATTAAGTCAAATTAGCGTTAATTACAACCTTTATTAACTGGAGAAAAAAACCCTCCTAAAGAAAAGAAACAATGGAAATTGCCTACAAGAAAATAAATACCCATGTTTAAAGCTACAGTCTCACTTACATCCCGGCAGAGCCCCGGTAGATGTCCGGGGTGATCCGGGAACGACCGGGAACAACCGGGGTACATCCGTAACTCTGCCGGCAACGTCCTGGATGATCCGGGATGATCCGGGAACATCCGGCATTCGACCCCGGATGGAATAAAATATTTAATATCACCGGGGTGGTCCGGGATGATCCGGGAAGGTATAGCTTTGCCGGCTTCATCCTTAGCTCTGCCGGGAACGACCGGGGTTATACCGGGAAAGCACCGTAGCTCTGCCGGCACAAACCGGGGATGATCCGGGGTATGCTATAGCCGGTAGAGCTACGGTAGAGCTACGGTAGAGTCCCGGTATATGCCGGCAGAGCCCCGGTAACTACAGGCAGAGCCCCGGAGGATTAAGGTAGAGCTACGGTTGATCCCGGTAGAGCCCCGGTAGAGCCCCGGCAAAGCCCGGATCATGTCAAACGAATAAGGACAATTTGCGATGGTTGAACTTGTTTGTATTAAAAGCCTTCCCATTTCCCTTCTATCCAGTATGGCATTAGGATTTTTCAGAAAATCATCATGAATTACTATTCTGGAACAATAGATATTGTATTAAATAAAAATTATGTATCAAACTGATCATTTTCGGGCGTTTTCAATCCACCGGGGTTCTACCGGGGCTCTACCTGGATCGTCCTGGGCTCTGCCGGGGCTCTGCCTGGATCGACCGGGGCTCTGCCTGGGTCAACCGGGGCTCTTCCGGCGTCATCCGGGAACGACCGGGGAAGCACCGGCATGAACCGTAGCTTCACCTGGGCTCTGCCTGGATGATCCGGAGCGCATCCTGGGTGGTTAGTAGGGAACTACCGTAGTGCTGCCGGGGTAAGTGTGACCGCGACAATAATTTCATCCCGGATCGTCCCGGATCATCCCGGTAACTTACCGGGATGGTCCTGGGCTCTGCCGGGAGTAAGTGAGACCGAGGCTTAAACAAAAACTGTCTTTTTCTTTATTTTAATACTAAGATCGTCAATCATATATATGTAAGCATAAAATGATGTCTCAGATCGCATAGGCTTTGTAACAAACAGACTGTATACATTATTTTGAATAAAAAAGGTCAGAAAGACATAATTTGCACGTGCATGTAATCTTATTGCATTGTATAGCAACCTGGTGCACCATGACATTCTGAAAGTTAAAAATGGCCCAAAGTGTTGGAATCCAAATACTTAATATATTAATAGGGAGATCTTTCTCCCTGTCATTGCTATTATGCATTTGCAATTATAATAATTGCTGTCAGCGGTAATTAATCGATATTGGCAAATTGCATGCACATATATATATATATTAATCAAGTTGGCAATTGTGCAACAGGAGAAATAACGAAAAATGTCGATATTCAGCTAATATCTATAAGCGAACGACAGCGGTCACTAATTAAACAATACACACAAACCTTTGCCCGGCTATGTATATATAAGATATAAGTCACACGTGTTTTATTAATATATTATACAAGGTAATCAATAGGTGATGATATGTAGTTGTTTAAAGGTGATGACACAACGCTTAGTGTCATTTTAACATTCAGTTCATTATTTTATCAAAGTTGACATTTACTTCCATACGTTTGACACATTTCCTTATCAATTTAATGCAAATGTGTTTAATTAATTCGTACATTTAACAACTTTTACGACCAATTATGCAACAACCTGTATATTTTATAATGATTGAAAATAAGGGTCAGGAATTTAACACATACTTACGATGTAAATAGTCATTTTTATACACTATGACACCGTTTATTCTAAAAGGGGAACAGTAAATTTTGTCTCGAGAAAAAAAATCAGCAAATTTAATTACTTTAATTATCTAACACATTTATATTACCTATAAAGCAGTTCATAATGCCAGACATATAACGATATTAAGTTTTCATAATTAGACATGAAAATGTGATTTTTGGCTTATAATTTGGTTGGTTTGTATTTAGATATCATTATAAAGTTGAAATGTTTATGTTGATATCTCAGAGGTTTTTCCTTATATTGCTATACGATCCCTTTTTCCTGTTTTAAAGAGACTCCACGACATGACATATTTTGGATGCTAGCATTAAGAGGTTCAAATCCCGCCAAGACAAAGTGGTATGTGAAATAAAGAAGTCATTAGACATTGTTAACAAAACTGTCTGCCTGATATAATACTTGTATATTTTCTTTATTGTCTCGATGATATCAAACATTTCTTTATTGTCTTGCTGATATCATACATTTCTTTATTGTCATGATGACATCATACCTTTCTTTATTGTCTGGCTGATGACATATATTGTTTATTGTCTAGCTGATATCATATATTTCTTTATTGTCTTGCTAATATTATACATTCCTTTATTGTCTGGCTGATACATACATTTCTTTATTGTCTTGCTAATATTATATATTCCTTTATTGTCTGGCTGATATCATATATTCCTTTATTGTCTGGCTGATATCATATATTTCTTTAATGTCTGGCTGATATCATATATTTCTTTATTGTCTGGCTGATATCATATATTTCTTTATTGTCTTGCTAATATTATATATTCCTTGATTGTCTTGCTAATATCATATATTTCTTTATTGTCTGGGTGATATCATACATTTCGTATTGTCTTGCTGATATCATATATTTCTTTATTGTCTTGATGATATCATACATTTCTCTATTGTCTGGCTAATATCATATATTTCTTTATTGTCTGGCTAATATCATATATTTCTTTATTGTCTTGCTGATATCATATATTTCTTTTTGTCTAGCTAATATCATATAGTTCTTTATTGTCTGGCTGATATTATACATTTCTTTATTGTCTGGCTGATATCATGATTATTTATTGTCTTGCTGATATAATATGTTCCTTTATTGTCATGCTTATATCATATATTTCTTTATTGTCTTGCTGATATCATACATTTCTTTTTGTCTAGCTAATATCATATATTTCTTTATTGTTTGGCTGATATCATATATTTCTTTATTGTCTGGCTGATATTATATATTTCTTTATTGTCTGGCTAATATTATACATTTCTTTATTGTCTAGCTGATATCATATAGTTCTTTATTGTATGGCTGATATCATATATTTCTTTATTGTCTGGCTGATATTATACATTTCTTTATTGTCTGGCTGATATCATGATTATTTATTGTCTTGCTGATATAATATGTTCCTTTATTGTCATGCTTATATCATATATTTCTTTATTGTCTTGCTGATATCATATATTTTTCTTTATTGTCTGGCTGATATCATATAATTCTTTATTGTCTTGCTGATATCATATATTTCTTTATTGTCTGGCTGATATCATACATTTCTTTATTGTCTTGCTAATATAATATATTCCTTTATTGTCTGGCTGATATCATATATTTCTTTATTGTCTGGCTGATATCATATATTTCTCTATTGTCTGGCTGATATCATGATTATTTATTGTCTTGCTGATATCATATGTTCCTTTATTGTCATGCTGATATCATATATTTCTTTATTGTCTTGCTGATATCATATATTTCTTTTTGTCTAGCTAATATCATATATTTCTTTATTGTCTGGCTGATATTATACATTTCTTCATTGTCTTGCTGATATCATATATTTCTTTATTGTCTGGCTGATATCATATAGTTCTTTATTATCTTGCTGATATCATACATTTCTCTATTGGCTTGCTGACATATTCTGGAGATATAAATATCATTTTCTGATCCCTAATTTGGTTTATATACTAGTTGCTTATTTATTGCAGTTGTAACATATTAGTAAATTCATTATCAACCACAAAACATTTTGAATATATTTTTTTTAATAATATAGTAATATTACTAAGCATGGACATGCATTTAAATTAGCAAACAGAAAGTTGCTTTGTAATTGTTGACAGATTTTTGTTAGTTTTTGTTCAGTTAATTCAATAAATAAACTACGCCCTCTGAAGATTGTCAGTTGTTTTTTTTAGAAGAAGTGCATGGATATACAGCAGTTGCCAAGGCCCAGGGGTGACCCTTGTTAATTCTCATGCCTATCATACAGCACTGGGGAATGGGACCTCGATTTTAAAGGTCTTTAATACAGAAGGCCATAATTCTAGCTTTGTAACTGGTTGAGTTGGGTATTTGACATAGTTTAAATACTTGACCACTGGACCACTGAACAGCCGACACCACTACCAATTTGTTACCAAAAAACAAACAAAAAACAACAACAGTTTGTTACCACTGGACCACTGAACATCTTGTGTCAGACTAAAATGGAATTGTATGATAAGTATGCATTTATATAAATGTTTGACATCACAGTGCCATATGATGCATACTACAAACAAAGTAAAGTTTTCTAAAATACTTCAACTGGGTTGTTATCTGACATTATCCCATATCCGGCAAATGCAGCTGTTTTTGTAGAACAAACTTATCTTAAAGTAATCTAAATACAGGAGGTAGATTAGGCCAACTTTATCTTTCCTGTGATAGTCTCTGTGAAAACTTGTTTAAGTACAGAAAGCCTACTGGGGCATATCAGTTCAACCTTTTTTTATGATGTTCTCAGAAAAAAATCAAAACATTTCCTCACATGTGTGTATCAAGCTAATCTGGCAGTAAGTAAAGTGCCTAAAATGATGTTATCAATACAAAACCTGGCTTAGTTTTGCCAGAAACACTGTGCCACCAGTTTGCTGCCTGGATACATGAAGCAAGATTGGGTAAATTTAAATGAATAGATCATTCATTTCTAGGTGTACTTCATGTATCATTGTCTGGAAAAGAATTCCAGGAATCTTTTTAGTATGAAAAATGAGGTTTTAAATAAATCTAAAAAAAAAATAATCAAGATTTCAGGGGATGGTAAATTTTTCATTCCAAATGACTGAGTATTATAAGTCATACTAATTTAGAAAATAAACTTATACTCATATAAGCTATAATTATAATTTTGTTAAAAAATGATCATACATAAATTATTTGTCTTTTTAATTTTGTACATTGGATTGATTCTTGTCAATAATTAAATGTGTTATCAAACTTTTAATTTAATCTTTTTATCTATTTTTGTAATTATTTTAGGTGGGGTTGGGGGATGAGGGTGTGGGGTAGGGAAAAGGGAGAGGTTAAGGTATTGTACAAGTATAGAAACTTACAGTAGTACATGTATAAGGTTGTTGGCTAGACTGCATGTACTGTACAACCGGGTTGAGCACCTGACTGGTGGCATGAATATATACTACTCCGGTACAATGATTATAAGGTATTTGCAAGGTGGTTGCTTAATAGTAAAGACTAATAGTCTTACTTACTTGAAAATAATAAAAAAATAAAAACTGTTATTTATATCAGTGTTATAAATTTATAGGTAGGGAACATTTTATTACATTTTTATTTACATGTCAATAGTTTTGTGTTTAAAAGTTCAAATTGTGGTTGTTTTATCATTGGTAATTGTCAATACAGGGAAGTATTTTAAGGTATACTTTGTATTTCAGACAGTTATGTGTGCATATGGTATTGTCTTTTTTTCTATAGCTATAATATAGTATAGACAGTCTCGGAGTCTTATTACTTTGAATATATCAAATTATTCCAGTCTATATTAATAATGTCTAGTATTTATATAAAAAGAAATCATATCACAATAACTGCCTTCTTTTGTATAACATCTCACTCTCTATTTCTGGAATTGCTAACATCTGTTTTATTAGGCGGGGTAGGGTCTTTCTATATCTGCTATAACTTCTTTACAAACAACTGTATTTCACATGACAAGCCGTATACACTCAAAACATCTGTTTTACAAGTTTTTCTGTATAAAATAACTCCATCAGTCTTCAAACAACCGGTTTATTATGAAAGAAAATCCATGTTCCCATAACATCACATGACCTCACTCGAAAGAGTCATTTCAAAAACGAGCAGTAACGGAAGTAATGGTGAAACATTAGATTTGTACGAAAAGAATTCGAAGTCTATATTGTCTTTATGTTTGTAAATCAATTAATTTTGCTCGAATAGATGAGAACATATCAAATAGCAGATATAGGTTTTTATTTAGTGAAACCTGAATCTAAATCAAAAGAAAGTGCGTAATCAGCAAGAAAAAAAGATTTGTTCATGAAAATAAAATGATATGCCAATTATGATCCGAATTAACCTCTACCTCCTGGATTATTTAAATGGACCTGTCCTAGTTTGAAACTGAACCCTGTCCCTTGTAAATTTGAGGCATTTTTATATCAAAATAATAAAATTTCAGGGCCTCAGGTCACACTAGACAGGGCAAGCCTGTGGTTCTAAACTGGAAGTTACATTAAATTAAAGTACTCAAGAAATAAATAACATAATAGTATGCCCAAATGAGCAAAATCAAAAGACGAAAAAAAAAAAAAAAACACCCAAAAATTATAATTTTACTTTATTGTAAACTACCAAGATTATGGGCTGAGATATTGTTCGTGACTTTTATAAAACTCTGCATGGTGCCAAATTTTTAAGATTTTAAGAAAATCACTGTTTATTGGCATTTAATCATTTGAATTTGCATCAAAAATGGGAAACACTTAGAACTCTTTAATTTCAAATCCTATACATTTTTTATCATTTTTACTTTGAAATAGTTTTTTGACAGACAGCAAAAAAAAAGATAATTATTTAATACTTCCTTATCATAACCTTAATTGAAATGTACTACAAAAGTGAAAATCTTGTAATTTAGATAATAAAAATTATATTGCTAGACATATTCATCTATCATAAGTAATTGGCATTCATTACGTATATTTATTTTTAAACCCCCAAAATCACAAAAAGAATGTGACTTCACTTTAAATTACTAAATATAAACACTACATCATTATTACCTTTGTACCTTTGTGAAAGGCGAGACGTTAAGTAGCCAGTGGGCAAAATACACAATACCAAAAATAGAAATGAAATAGTATTTTCATCGCTGATGAAATTTCATGTAAATTTTGTATCTTTTCTCCTCCTTAAACATTAGAAATTCCATCAAGGTTTTTAATTAATGGGATTCTACATTATTGTACCTGGAAAACAAAATACTGATGTAACATCTCTAATCTAGTACAGTTTTTATCTTTTCTCCTTTAAAACAATTGACATTTTTATCTCTTTCAGGTTTTATTTTAACCTAAAATAGACCAAGTCATATGTTTTCCTATTTTTCACATCTTATTTCCCCTTTTATTTACATTGTAAATATTTACTGAGTGGGTTATGTAATACTATTACATAACTGGGCTTTTCATAAACAATGTTTTTTTTATTCATAAACTTACAACACTTAAAAAATAACAATGCAGTCTTGAAGTTATTGTGATAATCTGGGTAAACAAACAATCTTTTGACAATAATAAATCTGCTTAAGTCATTTGTTTTCTGACAATAAATAATCCTTATGTCACTTATTTTAAAATAACTTGCAAGACAAAGCTCTATAAGGTTCTAAAACTTTGTCTGAGCTTTTTCTCTAATCTAAGGATTTTCATTGGTCAGTGTACATTCTGTGCTGCTTTCTGACCAATCATATACCTGAGATCTGAGTTTGAGATAAAAAAAAATTCTTTATAACCCTTCAACTCAGGTCAGTCTGTACATCTGTGCACATTTGGAACACCTCACCCATTACCTAGTTCCAAGTTTGACAAAAATTAGAACAAAATTGTAATTGTTTCTATGTTGTTTGCAGTTAAATTAATAGATTTCTGTAACTAACAATAAATAGCAGATCTAGTTCATTACAAATTCAGCAGGATCCAAGTTTAATATTCTGTATCATGAAATATAACCATTTTAAAAATTAAGCAAAGGAGATTATTACAGTTCTTTTTTCACTCACTTTATATTATATAACTCTTTTCTAAGAATTTAGAACAGTTCATTAAAAGGGATAATGTCATTATCAAACTACAAACGCACCCCACCCCACTGGCAAAAAAAAAAGTTACCAACATAGGCTTCAACTTTTGACCAAATTACTAAGACCTGTACAAGAAGGTGTTTTATAATCAATGCTTGCTCTTAAATGAAAAATTCTCATTAAAAAAAAACACAACAAACTTAAAGTTAGTAATTAGCCACTCATAAAGAAAACAATTAAAAAGTAACCTAATTAAAGATATGATAAAATAAACACCATGACAGTTGATTATTGTTATCTTTTATGATGTTTTATATAAAAATTATCTAGAAAGTTTTTATCAATCTTTTAACCTTTGTACTTTTTTATCTCCTTTACCTGCATAAAATTGTTATAACATAATCTAATCATTCGCTTAGCTCAATTTTATCACCATGGGTTCCCAGCATACATGTATGTACCAGTAAAATACAAAAAAGATATTAATACATGTATATTTTGTCATTATTTCAAACCCCAAAAAAAGTTATTACCACAAATTTCTTTGTTTGATTGGGTTAATACGTCGCACGATACAATTAGGTCATATGGCGACGTTCCAGCTTAACTGGTGTAGGAGACCTAAGGGGCCCATCATGCATTATTTCAGGCTGGGACAGGCCCCTGAGTAGAACCATCGATGATCTGTTAGCTAGCTGGATATCATGAATTTAATGACCCAGGACCCAATTTTTAGCAAAGCTATAAAAATTCCTTTAAAAATTTTTCCTACAGAAAAAAAATAAGAAAACAAGAACTGAAATGCAAAAGTGATGAATGCTCCCAAAAAAGATCATCTTAAGCAATGCAGAAAGGTATGAGGAAAAGAAAAAAGAATGAAAGTAACTACAATGTAATTGCTTAATATTCTTCATGTGAAAAGAAGTGCTATTTATAGCAAACTTACCACGTTGGGACATGGGTCTTGGATGCGACACATCATCTTGATGTGGTATCAATTTATGCCAAGTTATTTTAAAATCTTTCAATGCATGACAATATTACAATTTGGAAACTAATGTGTACCTTCAAACTTTCTTATAAGCATAAATAACTTCAAACTATTAGTGACCTTGACCTTGGAGGTAGGAACATGCATCTTACAAAACGTTGTCTTGATGTGGTAGACATTTGTGCCAAGTTATTTTAAAACTCTTCAATGAATGACAATGTTACAGTCCGGACACAATTGTGTGTACCTATTTACTTTAATTGTGATAATGTGAAACTTCAAAATGTTAGTGTGACCTTGACCTTTGAGGCACGGATGTGATTCTTGAACCAGACACATTGTCTTTATGTGGTAGACATTTATGCCAAGTTATTTAAAAATCCTTTGAAGCATGACAAAGTTATAGTCTGGATATAAATGTATGTACCTATAAACTCTTATTGTGATAATGTGAAACTTCAAAATGTTGGTTTGCCCTTGACCTTTGAGGTAGGGACATGATTCTTTGATGCCACACATCGTCTTGATGTGGTAGACATTTGTGCCGAGCTATTTCAAAATCCCTCAATGTATGACAAAGTTACAATCTTAACACTAATGATGTGAGGAACACAGACGGAGACGGACAAACAGACGGTGTGATTTTAATATGCCCCCCTTTAGGGGCATAAAAATAAAAATTGTGACAGGTGATAATTGTTATCTTATATGATGTTTTACATTAAAATTATCTAGAAAGTTTTTAATAAACTTTAACCTTTGTATTTTTTATCTCCCTTTATCTCCCTAAATATCATATATTTTACAGCTCTATTCACTATTTTATCACTAAGGGTTTCCTACATATATATGTACATGTACTATCAAATTACAAATGTAATTAATACAATTCATCACCTTAGTGCAGTAACGGGTTAAGTCCATCTATATTTAATAGGAATTTAACCAGTAATTGCACTAAGATCATGTGTATTTTGTTAGAATTACATGTATTTGAAACAAAAAAAGAGCTGTTGATAGGATAGCATGCTCAAACTTTTCTTAATGCTTGATTATAGTGAAACAAGAGCCAGGATAATGTTGAATTTTCGAGGTTTCAAAAGGGCCATAATTCTGTCAAAATTTGTTAAGAGTTATGGGCCTTAGACAGTGACCTTTATTGCTATACTCACAGGAAGTCTGTGTTTTGGGGATACCAACTTGCACACAGAAACTTAACCAAAGTGTGCCGCAAACATCTGGTTGAGTCAGTTCTCCCTATTCTTCAAATAGTCAAGCTTATCCTGAATCCAAAGTAAAAGTCATTATTTTAAGCAAAAGCATGCTGCAATTGATTAGCAATAAATCTCCTTATTTTCTCCCCCAAATTTTAGCAAAACTGTATAAAAAAAACTCTCCTTAAATGTGACACACAACTATAAAAATAAGAAATACAAACATTGTTATTCTTGATAATTGTTATCTAATAAAGCATGTTTTACATAAAAATAATCATGCACTTTAACCTTTGTAATTTGTATCTCCCTTTATCTCAATTTTATCATTTACTGTTTTATTACCCTGGGTTCCCTTTGTACAAAACTAATACATGTACAATTGTATTTGATGTCATTATAAGATTTCCAATGTTCCTTTCCCTCTAAATTCCTAATCTTAAATTTTTTTAAATAGGAAATTTACAAAACTTGAGCTGATGTGCTGTTTTCAATTATCCAATAATTACACATGAGCTATTTAAAGAGGGAAAAAAATCACATTAATTAAGTTGAACGAAATGACATTTTAGTAAAAAATTCAAACAAAAAAATGATTTCACTTTTAAGACATTAATTATTTAACAATCTTTTTTAGAATAAATTTAACAGGAACAAATATTAGATAATATTTTCAGAATGAGGAGGGATATAAAGTAATAAAAATTGAAGATTTACACAAGTGTGGCAAAGTTACTAGTAAGCACTTTCCATACAATAGTTATCATAGTTTTTAATACAGTAGATTTTGACAATTCTTTCCCCCTCCACCCAACACCCCCCAAACTCCCCCTACAAAAAAACCCTTTATATTTTTTTAACACCCATTTTCACTTTAAAAGGACCCAAACCCCTAACCCCCCCACTTACCCTCTCACCCTTCACAAAAAACTTGTTTCATTCAACGGGACCCCCTTTTAAAAATTTATTTTTTTTTGCCACCCAAAAAAGAAAATAATAGATACCGGTATTTTAAAATGATTTTGAAATTAAAATTTTCAAGTTCAGATTTAAAATTACCTAAAAAATATTTACCAATAACCCCAAAAATTTTACTTGCCCAGAGAAAACAAAAATTTCGGCTTTATTAACAGGTTCTTAAAATAATATCATGGTCTTTACAAAAAGGTAGCCTTTTAAGCACAGGTGAATAAATTGCATTCAAAACTTTCCCTTAGCCGAGAGTGGAAAATGTAATCCTTGACCTAAGTGACCCCACCAGCATTCACAACATAAAAGCAGAAAACTGTCCACTTTTGATCAAAGTGCACAGTTGAATTACAAGCAATAAAAAGTTTGAATACATGTTCAAATATTGTAGCAATGGGTGTCAAAAAGTCAAGAACATTAGATAGTTTGCTATCTTGATGTGTAAAGTTAAATGACCAGCCATGATTGTGCATTCACATATTGATGATATCATGATTCAAGTTTGAAAATCAAGTATTTATTAAGGTCAATATCTCTCCCTTTGAAATTTCACATTTCATAAATCATTCACCTCTCGAACAAAGTAATTTAATTTGATATTAATTGATAAATATAAAGTAATAAAAGAAATTGTCAGCAGCTTTTTAATGAAATGATTTTAATATTAATTTTGTAGGGAGAAAAAAGAAAAGGCAATATAAGATCTTTTGTTACTTCATATTTATAGTATAAGCATTAAGGATAAATTGGTCACACACAATTGATTGATTCAACAATGAATTAAATTCAATTAATAATTTAATAAATTCCGAGTAGTTTGAAAAGCAATTTTCAGTATAAATTTTTTTACCAATCAATACTCAAATACTTGATGGATATTTTACTTCTTCCTTTTATTTACACCATTTTAAAATGTAACAAACACTTGAAAATCCATTTCCCAAACAAGACTACCGTAGTTGTTCCCCTTTTTGATTGAAACCTTTATAAAGCAGGCTGTATACTGAAGTACCTCAACTTTTATGTTTTTTAAACCTCTTAAACTTGGAATAAACTATTCCAAACGTAAAGCCGGGCGAGTTCATAACATAAATTCATTAGGTAAGGGTTAAAGGGACTCCACTGAGGTTTTTTTGACAGGAAAGGACTAGAATTTTTTAATTTTTTTGTGAGATTTGTGTACCATTTGATGTACACCTGCATTATGACTTGTTTTCCCAAAATTTTATTCTTTCCTTCCTTCAGTTTTTCCTGAAAAAACCTTTTTTACGGGTGCCAAAAAGACCCCAAAAAAATTTTTTAAACCCCTTTTAATTTCATAGGGCTGTGAAATTCCCACAAAAATTTAATTTTTAAATTTTTAATTTTTAATTATTTTCTATTTTTTTGTCTTTTACAAAAATTTTTTCCTTTTAAGTCCTGAAATGATTTTATGTAAAAATTTTTTCTTCATTTATAAGCTTTTGGACCTATAAGGATTTCCTTTTAAAAATCAAAAAACCATAAAAATTTAATTTTTGGACAATGCATTCATAAAAATTTTTATTATTTTGAATAAAAAAGTATAAAAAATTTATATGATTGTAATAACTTACAAAGTTATAGAAAATTACGATTATATCCTGAAACAAACTAAAAGACATCCAGTCATCATTTAAACTCATTCTTTGGTCTATAAGAACTACTCAAAACACATTTATTTACCATTCATATCAAATATCAAAACTCGGACCATCTCAATTTATATTTAATCTTTAAATAATTTAAAATGAAAAAATTATTTGATGCCACACAATACAATACATGTAGTAATAAATACATTTTTTTTTGTTCAAACTCAAAATGTTGAAGATCTTTATTTATTTTTAAAAAATGCTATATTTTTCAAAAGATATATTACTTTTGAAAATTCTGCAGATTTCAGCAACAACTACATGAACTATATCCAGTCACAATAAAAGTAGCGTTGGTTAAACAGGAACCTCTAATAAATCTTGTTAAGTTTTAATAGTTATGAACATTAGATGGAGATAATAACCTATAGCGTCTCAGATGACCTTGACACAATAAATTATCTAATTTTAGTCTCAGATGACCTTGACACAATAAATTATCTAATTTTAGTCTCAGATGACCTTGACACAATAAATTCTTTAATTTTAGTCTCAGAAGACCTTGACACAATAAATTCTCTAATTTTAATCTCAGATGACCTTGACACAATAAATTCTTCAATTTTAGTCTCAGATGACCTTGACACAATAAATTCTCTAATTTTAGTCTCAGATGACCTTGACACAATAAATTCTTTAATTTTAGTCTCAGATGACCTTGACACAATAAATTATCTAATTTTAGTCTCAGATGACCTTGACACAATAAATTCTTTAATTTTAGTCTCAGATGACCTTGACACAATAAATTATCTAATTTTAGTCTCAGATGACCTTGACACAATAAATTATCTAATTTTAGTCTCAGATGACCTTGACACAATAAATTCTTTAATTTTAGTCTCAGATGACCTTGACACAATAAATTATCTAATTTTAGTCTCAGATGACCTTGACACAATAAATTATCTAATTTTAGTCTCAGATGACCTTGACACAATAAATTATCTAATTTTAGTCTCAGATGACCTTGACACAATAAATTCTTTAATTTTAGTCTCAGATGACCTTGACACAATAAATTCTTTAATTTTAGTCTCAGATGACCTTGACACAATAAAGTCTTTAATTTTAGTCTCAGATGACCTTGACACAATAAATTCTCTAATTTTAGTCTCAGAAGACCTTGACACAATCACACTGAAACCCAAAAGTAACACACAGACCAAATATCTTAGATATATCACTCTATAAAAGAATGTGCCACAATTGTAACAGTTATAGTGATGGAAAGTAGGTAAAACATATTGGCAACTATATTTATGCTCCATGTACAGGTAACATAAAAAATCTTATAACACAAATAATGAAAGATTATAAAAGATTATAATGTGTTAATCAAGACTAGCATTACACTACAGATATAACTAATGAAACTCAAGATGTAATATTTGGTGTTAATAATTAAGATGGAATGCAACAAGATTAACTGGTTATTATTAAATTTTAGACATTGAGATCAAGCAAAAAGAAAAAAACAAAATGCAACAGGAAAACGACAAATATTTCCACACAAAATTAAAACATTCATTGATTCAAGATGTAAAAAAATATTTGCATACAAAATATTTGTTCTTATTTTTAAGTATATCACAATACAATGTAAAACTTTTGTGTGAAGGTCTTAGCATTTGTTCAACATTGTTGAGATTAACTACCTTTTGTTTTCTCTTGCTCCTTTCTTTTGTGTAGTTTTCTTTTTAGACCATCTTCTAAGGCAGTGGCATTGAAAACTTGTCAAAGTTTTTTTGTTTTTTTTTCTGTCTTTTTAACTTAATGTGTAAAGTTGTTGGATGAAAGGATAAAAAGTGAGCAGAATTCAATGCATTTCTCATTACAAAAATAATAACATTTTGTTTTTGTATCTTTCCTTTCTTTTAAGTATCCCCATAAAACGAATATAACTACTGTTGAATTTCTTTTAAACATTATTTGCTGTAGCCAGTTCATGTTACTATTTATACATTTTATCATTGATTCAAAACTAATCAACCCCCACCATGTAAAATCTTTTACATGGATTTGTCCATCTTTTAATCTGGACAAAACTATATCTTGTGAAAAATTACAAATAAGTACTGATTGAATAGCAAACAGTGAAGATCTTGATACATGTGATAAGATGGCACCGATACGCTGGTTAATCTTGGTCAACACAGGTACAAGGGTAAATTCAGTTACCATAAGCAGGCTAAAGTCTGGTATTCTACACCAACAACAATAATAATCTTGTACCAGTAAAGGAAATTCCTTAACAAAAAAATCACGGTGAAATTGTAAGTCTATAATATTTACTAATAAATATCTCTTGATTCCATTTTGACTCCATTTTTAAATATAAATATATATGATGATTATTGAAAAGATACACTAATAAAAAAGGGCTATAGTACAAACAAAAAGTAAAATAATATACATGTATACATTTTTGTATAATATTTACATTTAACATCTTTCATACATTCTTTCACCTTGAATGACACATACACATATTTTCTATGACCAAAGAAAAAAATCTTTCCATGCTATTATTTACAGCGAACACAAAGCCTAAAGCCTAGCTAAGTCTGGACTCCATGACAAAAAATAATTATTTAAGGCATCAAGCTTACCACAATTTGGAACATCAACAACTGAAAAAAAACCAACAAAAACCCAATCCATTTACACATATTGTGACATACATGTACATACATTACTGTGTACATATTGCCTATCAAGTACCCTTATAATTGCTTTTTTTCTTGTACATATTCGTATGTACAGTTAATTCAAAATGATTTGTTCTTTAAACTCATTTGTTCTTTAAACTCATTTGTTCTTTAAACTCATTTGTTCTATAAAGGCATTTGTTCTTTAAACTCATTTGTTCTTTAAACTCATTTGTTCTATAAAGGCATTAGCTCCATTTAACATCTTTATAAAAATGAAAGAGAATCCTTCATAATTATCTATTCATGTTCAAAACAAATTATCGATTCATCTTCAAAACAAATTATCTATTCGTCTTCAAAACAAAAATCAAACAAAAAACTAAATTTTGACCCAAAAAAATATGAAAGAATTCACTATTAATTCAGCACAAACCACCTTTTTTCTCAGTGTAAGTTGCTTTTAAGCTCAGTGGATGCCACTTTCTATCTTAGAAGAAACCACTCTCTATCTCAATATAAGTCACATTTCATTTCAAAAGCCATATGACCTCGACCTTTGACCTACAAACACAACTAATAATCCAGGCATTTACCGATCAAACATGCACATTTTATAAGAATATAAAAATTTAACTTTAAGGATATATCACAATAAATATACATTGTACAATGCATTAAATATAAATATAGTAAACTATACCCTCTAAAACATGAACAATTATCTATTATTTCTTCCCCAATAAATTCAATTACACCTTATGATATATTCTTATGTATTTTTGTGTAATATAATTTAATATGGTATACATGAGATGATACTAATAAATGTGGCAGGTATATAAATTAAATGTTAATGAAATCAACACTTCACGTAAAATAAAAAGTTAATCAAAATGATTATATGAATTTGATAAAAAAACAAATTCATAACAATGCACATTTTCACAACATTACGGGTTTCATCGACACTTTAAATACACATCAAGAACAAAATACACCCTTAAAAATTAAGATGATATTTTCATAAACAATACAAAACCGGCCAATAAATCTGTCAAACCTTCTTATTTAAAAATTAAAAGTAAAAAATGCAAATTTATTACAACAATTGTCAAAAAAATTACCTTATATTTCATTACAGCAAATACTATTTATCCAATGGAAAGAAGTTCAAACAAGGGACCACAACTTTGCAAACAATTAAATAAAAAATTTTTTTAAAACTGTTTTAAGTAATTTTGGTTTGAAGAGCAAACAAAAAAGTATTCTGGCTAACATATTAGCAAGTAGTTATCTTTATCCCCCTCCCATTATTATTAAAAAAATATGACTTTGTAACGAATACAACCAAAAAATCTCTTCCAGGCATAAAAAAAATCTATTTCCCACTTTATTATATTATGCATTTCTCTATGTTGGTAAGAAAAATCTAAATAATGAATACTGTATTTTGGTATACTGTCTTTTATAATCAAATAATATTTTCACGAGTTCATAATCTTGTACATGGAACAAGGATCTCTTACACACATGTACACATTTGGTTGTGTTTCAAGTCAAATTAACACTGTTATACATAATCCAGCTTTCCTGGTGGAGGGAGACCTCAGATGCCCCTCCAGGTACTTACAAGATCCAAGCAAACAGCATGGGGGGGGGTCCAAATACTCAGTTAAGAAAGTATCAATGAATAACTGTCCTAAAGAAAGTCCATACTGTAGATGGACAATAAACAAAAATACGGAAAAAAATTTAATGCTGGAATTATTAACTTAAAATGTGAAAAGATACAAAAGTATAAATACACAACACAATGTAACAAAACGTACACAATTAGAAAATAGGAGTAAAAAACAGTTTTGAGCATTTATGAACTTTTGTAATTGTTTTTTTGTGTTGCATGGAATATCCTTGTATCACTATTTGATCATGGTGTATAAAAATGTTCGACTTCCAACTATTTTGGCATGCCTGGTTTTCTTGGTAAAATACTGCTATCACAGGACATTATGAACTGAAATTTAAAAATTCACAAAACTTCATAATATATATGTCATAATAAAAATCTAGTGCATAAATAAAATAACTAACCCTTTCAACAAAGATGACACACTTTTCTGATCAAGGACTGATCTAAAAAAAATTGTATTCAGTTTTAACTTACAAATATTTTATCTTAAAGCAGTATTTCATCTTTTAAACTCAAATGATGGTGAAAGACATCTGGCCCATTTCCATTCAATACTTCAGACATAATAGGAAGTTAAGAAATGTCAACCATTTATTTATGACCTTGACCTATGAGTTAATCAAACTAAATCTGATAGATCTGAGGACTGTAGTCCAAAGCGTTTTCTAAATATAGACGTGGCAAGATTTACTCTACAGACAGGTGGACCAAAATATGTGTAACAATATACCTAGCTTCCTTTGAAGTAGGTCATATTCATAATGATTTGACAAACCATAATTACATCCTATACATTGTTTGTAGAAATCTGAGAGATTGAAAATGATATAAATTACCCATTCTTGAATAACTTATACTATTCTAAAACATCTGATATGTGATACAAAAGATAGGAGAAAAAAGAATCAAACTTTACCTCTTTGAGAGAACAGCATGACAGGATTCTGTCAATATAGTCATACATTTATCAATATCCTCGTCTGTCAACTTCAAGTTCACTGCTATTCTTATACTGAAAATAATAACACACGATAATAAACTAACATCATTTGATTGACCTATTTCATCCCATCCATATCATTCTTATAAAATTCTCAACATTTGCTCATATGTATATTGTACATTCCTCACTCAAACTTTGTTCGTGAAGAAATAATAGCCTGCACCAAACAACAAAATAAACACATTTGTATAAATGTGAAAGACTACATATCAAGCCACAGGCTTATCAGATTGCATCAAATTCTTTAAAAACACTGTTTGTAATAAAATCAGGACCATGTTTGAAATGAATTCTATCAATCTATGCAAAGCAACCATAGTAGACCTTATGTCAAAGTGTAAAGGAAAGATTCCTAAACATATTTCTTGTAGATAACTTGATGTATTTTCCAAAATGAACGTAAAAAGGCATAAGATAAGACATGTATCAGATTGATATTTACCTTGGTGGTGGGAGATTATGTTCCTCATGCTCTAGGTATCTAGCTGGTGTCAATGCTAAACCTCTCTCCATAGCCTAAAGAAAATAGAGAACTGTTTTAGTCAGTAGAACTTTTTAAAAATCTATAGTTCAAAGTTTATCTTCTCTAATATTTAAGCTTAATTTCATCTGTTTTAGCTTTGATATAAAATCTTGAATAGTCGGTCTGCTCAGTATGGAGATGATTAAATTCTTAATTGAGGAATTTGTGGTAAGATACATGAGCGAGGCAAATTTTCTTTGCTATAATTGACCTAGAACATTGAGTCTAATGGTCACTTGTCTCTCAACAATGATTCAGAAATCATGTGGGAGTAACGGTCGGTCATTTGCGAAAAATTGGTGCTAACTGGTTTATTATCAAGGTATGCCTGTTAGGTGAAGCAACCGCAATATGACTAAAAAGACCGATCTGTGATCAAGTGTTGCCTCATGATAGCCAATTGCATGTTGCAGCTCTTGTGTAGCAGCAGTGATAGATCTGTACAAACAGTTTTCTATTTTAATCTTTAATCTCTACAAAGTAAGTAAGTAAAGTTAATGACTTTATTTAATGAGGGAAACACATTCAGTTTCCCGATCTTCCATGCGGGCCTCAGAGAAGCAAAGTGATCCCTATATGTCACCAATACTCTGTAGAAGCATCAAAAATGCGTTAAAATTGGATAAAAAAACCCATAAATACAACCAAACAAACCAAAAAATCATGAGAAATATACAATATCGTACCTCCTCTGTAATTTTCTCCAATGTTCTACTGTCGATATCACGGTCATCACTGAGTTCAGATAGACTAAGATGTTTGATAGGAGCTACTTTATCTCCCAATACCCTCATACCTTCAATCCTATACAAACAGAAAATATCCTGTACACAATGTTTTATTTTACATTTTCTTTCATATACGTACTATTAGAGATACATTTAAAAAGTTTTTGCATTCGTTTCTAATCTCAGAGGTACTGGAAAAGTTAACATGGCAACTTTGTTGTTTCATGGCAATGTGGTGGAGTGGTTAACACAGTGGACTAGTAATCAAAGGAATATTTGCCATTTAAGTTGTTCAGGGACAAGCTGTTGTTTCCTTGAACAAGAAACTTTACTCTTATTGTTCAATTCTTGCTGGTTCATACATCAGATTTGAGAGTGTGTCTTTAAGCTTAAAGCTTCCTAAATACACCACAAATATTGATAAATGTTCTTTAGTTATCAAATGTGTTATGGTGAAATTCTTATTGTAATCCATTAATCTGATAATAAGAATTCAACAGGTTAGGATTCAATGCACTGAAAGTAAATTCTGTGTAAAAATGCAGCTTTATTTTGAGAAAAGACACCTCATGCATCTCTGTGCACATCTAAGTCAGCCTAAACCTTGTTGTTTGGCTTACTAATTTTAAAAAATTTAAAGTTCCTGTAAGGATTAAAACCCATAATGGTATTAGGCACAAAATTCAGTGACAGCAAATAATGACCGTTTACAAGGAAGCTGGATAGCTTCGTTTCTTAAAATAATATAAAGTACTGAAATGATTCCAACCAACAGCAGTCAGTGGGAAATGATATAAAGATGATGACCATACTAACTCTACTGCTGACGGCACTTGAAATATTGAACACTTTAGGCAATGACAAATTGAGGAAAAAATACATTTTAATACTGTTAGAAAATCATTGAGAGTTTAGGTCTAGCCTAAATGTAAAACTTTTTTAAGCAACTCATATCCCACAACATTACTGTTAATTTTGACATGTTAATGTAATATATATATAATATATATATATATATATATATATATATATATATATATATAATATATATATATATATATATATATATATATATATATATATATATATACATATTTTTTGATTGGTCTCAAGTCAGACCAACACAGTATAGATCATATAGTGACTTTCCAGCGTTACTGGTGGAGGAAAACCTCAGGAGCCCTTCAATGCATTATTTTAGGCACAAACGGGCACCTCAGTAGAACCACCGACATTCCGTTAGCTAGATGGATAGCTTCCTCACATGAAAGAATCCAAAGTCCCTGTCGAGATTTGAACCCACAGATATAAGGAGCAAGTGGTTTGAAGTCAGCAAAGTAAACCACTCGACCACAGATGCTCCACTTAACGCAATATGAAAACAATATGAAACCAATGATTTTGAATTCATGGAAATATTCTGAACAGTTTTTGTATTACAATATCATTCCAACTTACTTTGAGAGTAGTTCATGTATTTGTTCACAATTATGCTGCAACCTTGTCATCATTGCTACAATATATAAAACATTTGTATTTATATAAATAATCTTGTCTACACTCATCATTATAATGCATGTAATCTTTATAACTCTTTCCTAACCTTAAATCTGCTTGCAGCAATTGAATCTACCCATGTGACCAGTGCAGACCAAGATCAGCCAGTACATCTGTGCCATCTGATCATGGTCTGCAGTATTTGCTATACATATTTTGAAATTTTCCCAAAATATGATGAACAAGCAATTATCATAGTATTGCAAGCAATCCATAAGTCCCCTACCGGTTAGAACCCCATCAACATTCTGAAGGGCCATTGGCCATTCACTAATGTTTCAATTATCTCTATTTTAAGTAAATTTGTTGGAAAAGTTCTTTAAAAGTGATCACAGGAAACAGTTTTTATGAACAGACAGACAAACGGACTGAAGGACACTCTAAAGTTAATATTTGAAACATTCTGTTACCAAAATATAACATTTTAAAAGCAAAATTCTTAAAGAGGAGATAACTCTTGAATTAAAGATGCTATTTCATAAAAATTTTCAGCTCTTTTTGACTAATCACAAATATTGTTATATTTGCCATGTTTTAAGCCTATTTGTTGCCAAATCAACAGACATTTTTTCAAAATAGGAAGAACAGATAAGACATGCATAATCTTAAGACTGCTATCTACCCATATGTCAAGTTTCATAAAAAATATTTCCAGTACTTTTTGAGTTATCACTGGATTCAGTTTATGTGTAAAATTTGCCTTTTTTTTCAGTCTATGTGTTGCCATAAAAACCAGAATTTTCAACATAGGAAGAAAAGAAAAAGACATGCATAATCTCAAGACTGCCATCTACCCATATGTCAAGTTTCATAAAAATATTTCCAGTACTGTTTGCGTTATCACTGGGTCCAGTTTATGTGTAAAATTTGCCTTATTTTCAGCCTATTTGTTGCCATAGCGACCAGAATTTTCAACATAGGAAGAAAATAAAAAAATGTGCATGATCTCCATACTGCCATCTATCCATATACCAAGTTTCATAAAAATGTTTTCAGTACTTTTCAAGTTATCGCGGGATCCAGTTTTGTGGACGGACGGACTGACGGTCGTACTTAGCAGACGTGTTTGTGGGGTTATTCCTTTGATCTCTTAACCCCACAAGAGCAAATTTTTTTAACCCCATAAGAGCATTTTTAACCACATAATACATGTCTCTACGGAATGAACCCCATACAGAGTGCCTGTACATAAACCTAAACCTCATAATGTAGCTCTCGTCTGCTCGGACTGACAGACAGACGGACGGACAGATGGACAGACGGACGGACAGACGGACGGAGGGTAAACCTAAAGTCCCCTCCGGTAAACCGGTAGGGGACTAATAATTTGGTCCAAATTGAAAGATGGGCAAGAGCATTTATGATATTCAGCTTAGTAAGGGATAAGAAGTCCGTTTTCAAATATCACATTACATGTGTGTATCATGATTTACTACACAGTATTATCTTCACCAAATAATGACACAATAAAGTAAAGAAAAATTTAAAGTATCTAAGTTCACTTACAAGGATCATTTTCAATAATATTGAGTGACTGTATGGCTCCTGATGCCAGCATTGGTGGTAGTGATGCCGAAAAACAGTACCCTAACCCGGACAACCTCTGAAAACATATATATATATATTTATATTCAAAATGTAAAGTTTCAAACAGTACAGATAAAAATGGTGGGAAAAAAGAATGAAGCGATGCCTTAAAGGGACTCCACTGAGGTTTTTACGGGCCTGAAAATATTTTTTCCAGATAAATGTACCATTTGATGTAGGTTTAGGCCACTAATCCTTGTGCAAAATTTCAGATCATTAGCGCATTTCGTTTTTCCAGAATAATTATTCAAATTGTAAAAAAATGACCGAAAATGAAAATCGTTTAAACGCTTTTCACTCAAATCGGGCTAAGAAAACCATAAAAATACGATTTTCAATATATTTCAAAGTATATTTTTTAACTATCTTTGCATATATTTCTGTTTAAAGTGCTCCAGCTCATTTATGTAAGAAATTCAAATGTTATGTTTTTAGGCTTTTAAACCTCAGTGGAGTTCCTTTAACATCATTATCTTAAAGATCCCTTTAACGGGTGAAACAAGTAGATATTTTTCTTCAATTTTTGTTAAAGTTTTACTAATTAACAATTGCAACGTAAATTGGAAAAGGCATCACATCATTCTTTTTTCCAGCTATATATTTATTTGGTAACTATGTCAAGCTCACAGTAAGCGCGCTCAACAAAAATCAATTTAGTAAATAAAAGTGTGACTATCATACAATTACAACAACAGATTAAACATGATAATGTATTATTACCTGATGATCAACAATATATTTCTTTCCACAACAGAAGCCTCCAGCGCCTCCTATAGCATTTTCTAAACATGCTGCCATCAAGTCTATCTCATCAATCTGTGTATATAAATAAACCTTTTATTCCATTTAAAACAATGACAAGTGTAATATTCAATCATTCAGATTATTTGGTTTTGTGAATTTAGTCATATAAAATTATAAGCCCTATGACTAAAATGCATATCATTTCATGACAGGACAAAACAAGAGGGCCATAATGAATTTAGTCATATAAAATTATAAGCCCTATGACTAAAATGCATATCATTTCATGACAGGAAAAAACAAGAGGGCCATAATGGCCCTTAATCACACACAAGAGGATGTGGTTAACACTGAGATTAATATTACCAGGATATTCCTTGTTTAGTCTACCAGAACAATATGAGCAATTTACATTGAGGACAACCAAAGGATCATTCCTGAATAGTTTCATCATTATTGGTCAAGTGGTTAAGAAGGAGATATTGTTTAAGTAAAACTGTTAACAATGGAAGACTGACAATAAACACAGCAGTATAAAAATAACTCAACCTTGGGCACTCTGTGCTCTGTTGAGCTAAAATACAGTATATATGTAGTTTTTTTTTATATTGACAAATATATGGTTAACTTCAGTGATTTATCTTATCGCACCTTATACAGCAATTTTCAAAAATCGATTCTTTTATTAAATCACTTAATTTATTACTATCAAAAATCTGTTCATTTTTTAAAAAATACTTCTTAGAATTAAATTGTTTCTTCACATAATTTTTGTTATTTCTCCTTTACAAAAACAAACCAGACAAACAAATGCTTGAAAATGATCTATACCTTGCAAATATGTTTAGAATGGTCAGTTTAAACATAACTACAAAAACAAAAATGTTCTCAAATGTTACTTACACTGACGCCAAAATGTTCAGTTATTCCTCTTCCAGTTTTACCCAGCACACCAAATGAAAAACTTTCTTCAACAAATATACGAAGTTTGTATTTCCACTTCATCTCAACCTAAAAATAGTAAATGATTACCACAGTTTAATTTTTTTAATGAACTGAACCCTTTTTGATTCTTTAAACTACCTATTTTCTTAAATGGACTTGCCAAGCTTCCATTTTCAGGACTTCCCATTATTTATTTTGGGAATATCAAGATTGAAATTTTAAGTAAGTGAATAGTCAGCCAATAGAAAAGGGTCAGGTCAGACTGTATGGCCGTGCATGCGGCCTGGCTCTATACTGGTGGCAAAATCTTATCACTTTTGGTTCCAGAAATGGAAGGGTTAAATCATTTTGATATTAAAATACTTAATTGAAGCAGTCACATGTTATAATAAATAGTCTAGAAAGAATGTACTGATGTACAAGCTGATCTGGCTCTGTACTGGTTACATTTTACATGTATATAAGACATGTCTGTTTCTTTTGTTTGGTTTTACGGCGCACCAACTCAAATTAGGTTATATAACGCCGGAACAGAAAAGATGATTCTGGCTAACCTTGGGTGTTACAAACTTAAAGCAACACCAGGGGTCAAAACCACCTCACCTGCTGGAGCTAAGAGATGCATAGACTCATTTAATCCAACCGTCGAACCTATTTAGTCCCCTCATACAATCACACAGGGATAAACGGTGACTACAATTCTGATATCTCAACCAATTTAAGGCAACATCTCAGCCACAAAGGGGTTTAAGACATGTCATTATTGCTTCTAGGACAGTTAAGATAAAATCAAATTACAAATATCATACAATATCTGCAATTTAAAATTTCATAACATACTTAGTGCTAATGATCTGCGTCAAGTGAATATTTTCTATCATTACCAGTTTAAAGTCCTTATTGCACGTTTTCACTTAAGTTATCAAGACATCTATAAAATTAACTCTGTGCATTAATTTAAACTTTCATCACTCACTGAGAGCCACATATTATCACTTTTGTGTTTAAAACAAACAACAACAAAAAACAAAATAAAGACAACAAAAACTTAGAATCTATAAATAGTTCATTTTTAATACTATTAGAAGAAAACTTACAAGTTTAGGTAGGGGGCACAAATCTCCATGTTTAGCATAAAGTCCCTCCACAACCAAAAATCTCCTTGTAACCTTGGCTTTCTTTGGCAGCTAAAATAAAAATAATTATTTAAGTTTTAAAATGCATATAATAAAATCACAGAAATTGACAAAACATAAACAAAAGGTAAACAAGAGGGCCATGATGGCCTGAGGTCGCTCACCTGTATATAGCCCCCCCCCCCCCCCCCCCCCCCCCCCCCGGCCAATGTTTACCCAAGGGCTTTTATTTGTTTATTTGAACAAACTTGGTAGATACCCATAAGAAGATGTTTCATGCTAAACATCTAAGTTCTAGCTCATTGGGTTTTTTAAAAGAAGATTTTTTAAGTTTTTACTATACACATATAGTTAAAAACAATGACACCCCTGGGGCAGGGCCAGTTTTGACCCCCGGGCTTTTATTTGAACAAACTTTGTAGATATTTACTTAAAGATGTTTTATGCTTAATATCTAAACTCTAGCTATTTGGGTTTTTTCAAAGAAAAATTTTTAAGTTTTTGCTATACACATATAAGGAAAATCAATGACCCCCGGGCGGGCTAGTTTTGACCCCAGGGCTTTTATTTGAACATACTTGGTAGACACCAATTAGAACATGTTTCATGCTACATATCTTAGCTCTAGCTCTTTGGGTTCTTTAAAAGAAGATTTTTTAAGTTTTTACTATATGCATGTAGGGAAAATCAATGACCCCCTGGGGCGGGGCCAATTTTGACCCCAAGGGCTTTTATTTCAACAAACTTGATAGATATTCACTAGAAGATGTTTCATGCCAAATATCTAAGCTCTAGCTCTTAAGGTTCTTTAAAAGAAGATTTTTTAAGTTTTTACTATATGCATATAGGGAAAATCAATGACCCCCTGGGGCGGGGCCAATTTTGACCCCAGGGTTTTTATTTGAACAAACTTGGTAGACATTCACTAGAAGATGTTTTATGCAAAATATCTAAGCTCTAGCTCTTACAGTTCTTTAAAAGAAGATTTTTTAAGTTTTTACTATATGCATATAGGGAAAATCAATGACCCCCCAGGGGCGGGGCCAATTTTGACCCCAGGGCTTTTATTTGAACAAACTTGGTAGACACTCACTAGAAGATGTTTCATGCCAAATATCTTAGCTCTAGCTCTTTGGGATCTTTAAAAGAAGATTTTTTAAGTTTTTACTATATGCATATAGGGAAAATCTATGACCCCCTGGGGCGGGGCCAATTTTGACCCCAGGGCTTTTATTTGAACAAACTTGGTAAACACTCATTAGAAGATGTTTCATGCCAAATATCTAAGCTCTAGCTCTTAGGGTTGTTTAAAAGAAGATATTTAAAGTTTTTTCTTTCGGTTGCCATGGCAACCAGTGTTCTGTATGGAATTAAATTCTTTGAACAATTTTTAAAGGTGACCACCAAAGGAACATTCCTGTGAAGTTTGGATGAAATTGGCTCAGTGGTTTATGAGGAGATGTCATTTAAAGCAAAAGTTTACGGACGATGGACGGACGGACGACGGACGGACGCCGGAGGAAAAGCGATCACAAAAGCTCACCCTGTCACTTTGTGACAGGTGAGCTAAAAACAGATCATTTCTGTTTTATTGTACCTTAAACCTCACCTGAAGACTCTCTTAAAGGGTAGACGCTATATGAAATTATTGTGCAACATAAAGACAAACTGGGTAGAACAAGCTACAAAAAGTCATAGACATACATGTATTTTTACATTCTTTTTCAAATCAGTAATGTCACTCTTGCATAGAAGTTATTTTAACTGTTAAAACAAGAGCATGGCATGCAGTGTTAGAGCTTGATGCAACAATTTATAACAACTTAACTTTTTCTTCAAAACAGACAAGCTAAAAATCATTCATAAAATAATTGCTGCAGAGTTTGGTTGAAATTAGCAAAGTCAAATATGAAATGCTGTGAAAATATTACAAACTTTAAAAGGACAGACATTTAATGGACAATAAGTAACACATCTTCAGTACTATTTGGCACGAAGTGCGAAACAAAAGTCAATTTTATGAACTGGCCTTATATACTAAGACATATATCATACAAATGTCACTCTCATAGGGTGAAAAAAAAAGTGCAGTATGACCGGGGCTAGAACCTGGGACCCTCAGTATTTAGTACCGTCAGTGGCTCTAGGGACCAACCTTTTTACACACTAATATTTTTCTCCCCTTACTAGTTAACAGGTCTAGACTGGACACAAAGATCTAAGTTATACTGAGCAAAAAATTTACCCTTTTATCCTCTTTCTGCTGTTCAAGGCAAAGTCTCTCTAAGTCTTCCATGTCGTTATGTTTGAAATATCTGATATGACTTCTAGATGCTACCAAACCTTTCTGTATGGCAAAACATACACCTTCATCTCTGTAATGTTTAATAACATTATGTTAAATGCTTTCAATCAATGTATTATAATTGAGCCGCTCCATGAAAAACCCAACATAGTTTGTTTGCGACCAGCATGGATCCAGACCAGACTGTGCATTCACGCAGTCTGGTCAGGATCCATGCTGTTCGCTTACAAACCCTATTACAAGTAGAGAAACTGATAACAAACAGCATGGATCCTGATCAGACTGCGGATGCGCATGCTGGTCTGGATCCATGCTGGTAGCAAACGTATTATGTTGGTTTTGTCATGGCGCAGCTCATATATTGTTACATTTTCAAATGATCTTTTTATATACGGCATAGGCGAGTGGTTAATGCATTGGGACTAGTACCAGTAATCTAAGTATTGCTGGCTTTGCAGGTTCAAACTCCTTCAAGGGCAAGCTGTTGTTTCAAAGAGCAAGACATTTTACACTCATTGCTTAGTATTATTTGGTTCTAGGAAAGAATTCCAGAGTGTTTCAATAAGCTCATAGCTTCCAAAGGAAATGAGCTAAAATAAATACAAATAAACTTAATAATTTTTTTTTGTCTGTTTTTCTAGGAATGAATTAAAGTTACAAATTAAATGCTATTTGGTTCTGTTGAAATCTTTTTGAACCTCAGCTTTAAAAAGACAGAATATAGGGACCTGCATCACAAAGACAATCCCAAAACAGTGTAAAAGATTTGATTAGCCCTGAAAATGGTACTGTCAGTTGACAGTATAAGTGATATCAGTATCAAAATATTGAAAATGAGTAATTTACAGTTTAGTGTCAGCCTTCACTGATATACATCCCAGACTATCAAAATTCTTGCAGCATATATCTCCCATTGTGTCTAGCACTTAATAATAAGTGAAATATATTTATTTCTTACACAAAGATGACATCTCCTCTCTTTGAATAAGCTGGTATAGCACTGGCAATTGTTGCAAATCCATATGAATAAAGAATGGCTTCTTCACAGTTCATAAACTTTGCAAGTCTTTCCTCAAGCTCCAAGTGTACATCTATAATATATAAAGTAACGTTATATCAATGTAACATTGCAAGCTCATGTTATAAATCATATGGCAACTTTCTAGCTTTGCTGATGGAGGAATATCTAAGGTATCTCTGTGCATTATTTCAGACACAAGCTGGCACCTGAATAGAACTATCCACATTCTGTAAGGTAAATGAAAAGCTTCCTCACATGAAAGAATCTAAAGACTAAAGTCCCTGCCAGGATGTGAACCCAAGGCGGTGAGGGGCGAGTGATTTTAAGTCAATGACCTAGCCACTCTACCATATAGACGCCGCTCACATTACGAGTCAAGTACTAAGTTAATACAGCTACATATTTATCATGCATTGCTTAAAGATATATTTCAATGACCTGAACATTGGTGTTATTACATTACAGAACAAACTTTCGGCAAGAAACAGAGAATTTACCCATAGTTCCATAGAATCCTCTGGGACCACATGATCCAACACCATATTTACTTAATGCCTTCTGTGCAGCATCCTGTAAAAATCAACAATACAAAATGAAGATAATGTATTATAAAAAAATTTTTTTTATATCTATAACAGGGGATTCAACCAATAACAGAAGACTTGTATTCAGAATAATAACATGAAAAACTTAACATATTAAATAATTAATTTGTTATACATGATAAAAACATCCAATATTTGATATATGCAATAGGTGGGGGCAAACAGAAAGGCTTCAAAACAGACAATCAAATTTCTCTCTTATAAATATAATTTTTATTCATCAAATACAAACAAAAAATTGGCAATTTTTGATGTAAAGCAAACAAGTTCCTTTAAAATTATTCTTTTTTTAAAGCTGTATTACAATATGATTCATTCTATCATTTTCAGCAAGTAAAAAACCAAATTTAGTCTAAACATAAAATTATTACCATTTGATAAGATTGTCTTTTAAGAAATAGTAAATCATAAGATATTTGTGGCATTTGTTCAGGGGTGGTCTTTTAGTACAGGTGTTATTTGAAAATGAAAATTTTATCATCAAACAATATATGTTTGAAGGAATTTCATATCATCCTGAAATCATATATGATACAGATTATACATGAGGGTTTTGTTCAGAGGTGGTCTTTTAATACAGGTCAACATGTAAATATAAATGTACCATTTAACAATATGAGAGAAGCAATGTTCATCACAGATTTTCCATTTATACAGGTCAAGATGTAAATATAATGGTACCATTTAACAATATACATGTGAAAGAAGCCTTACCTCAATAGACTCGTCACCAAGGAGACCTAGGAAGTTGAGAGAAGCCATGTTCATCACAGATTTTCCATTAATGGTCATTATCTTGTCTGGACGACTGAAACATTACAGACATTTCTTATGTCATTATATCAAACACTAATAAAAGGTTTTTATCAACTCTTTCGCTGCCAGAGGGTTTTTGTTTTATTGATCACCTATTTGCCAGAGGGTTTTCTAAGAAATTACTATATTATTAATTAATATAATTATTACTATTATTTGTTATTAGTATTATAATAATTATATATGTTTCCAAATATGCTAGTATAATAATAATTATTGTCGATGGTATAATTTTCTTTATATTTATTATTATTTTTATTATTATTATTAATTTATTATTATTATTATGATTATTATAGAAACGGCAAAAGCCGTCCATATGGCAAATACGCCCAAAATAACAGGGACGGCATAAGCCGTCCCTATGGCAGTGAAAGGGTTAAAGGCACATTAAATGAGTACATTTTTCCTTCTTTAGGTAGGACAATATGTTTTATTCTTTTACAATATTAATGGAATAAAAGTTTGTTTATCGATTATCATCAGAATAAAGTAGGGGCTACTACTAGCACTAAATGTGAAAGAATTTTTGTAATAAAAGTAGCAAAATATAAACAAAGTGGCATTTTGCCTTCCATACAAAATACTCAAACCTTATACATGTACCTGTAATACATTTCAAAATGCAAAAGAAATAAATTATGATTCAGCTACATGTACAAGTATACAATATAGTCAATGAGTAACATTTTGGAAACTGTAACCAGAGTTACAGGACATCAAAATTCAAAAATGAAGTTTTGGAAAAATTAAAGAACATGATTGTGATCATATTTTTGGCTCTGTGAGCTTTCAACTAGTATGACCTGTTGCTTTTGTATAACAAGAGCTCTCTGTAAGATATTTGACAATTCTCTGTGCTTGACAGTAACTAAAGGGGCATAATGCCATTACACTGTAAAAAGGTAACAAACATACGGGACCTGTGCCCATCATGTAAGATAATCACAGAAGTTTCCACCAATTCCCTTCAGTAGTTTTGGAGATACCTTCTAGCAAACAAAAACTAAGTGATGCTGATGCAAATGCTGGGGGGGGGGGGGTAAAAAATAGCCCTCCCTTTCTTTAAATAGCTGAGATAAAAATGAGGTTGCAATATTTTATTTCACTTATGCTCAGCAAATGCAAAATACTACCCATTGATTCCTATGCCAATTCATTATTTTACTGCTAAAAATATAAGTATGTTATGTAACATATTCAATCTGTTAAGCTTAAGGTATTAGGACCCTAATGGGCACTATCAGGAACTAAAAAAGTGACATCATAAGTCAGATGTATACCTTAAAGTACACCTGTATGCAAAATTTAAACAAAGTTTACCGTACGGAAATCAAGTTATGACCACTTTTCTGAACTCAAGCTAGGATGTTATGAGGGCCCTTTTTTAGAAAGTAGGAACCTTTAAATAATCTGCAATAACATTCTAATGAAAAATGTTTTCCCATTAATTTTTGGTAAGAAACAAATAGTACCATTCAGCTAACAATCCAAATAAGCAAAATTATGGTTTCTACTTAAAATTTATGAAATCTGTATAAAAATGTTACCCTACCCCACCCATTTTTACCACGTGTCTGACCATTTTTCTACTTAGGGAGCCTAATTAAAAAAATTCTTAAAATTTACCCAAATGAGTGCCTGTTTTCAAAGTTTCCCTAAATTTTTAAAAAAGTATATTGGTTGATCTTGTAAAATATGAAATACTTTTACCGTCTAGTTTTGATTATATTACACTTTGAAAATATCAGGTACCATATTTATTACTAGATTTAGCATAATTTAGCCAATAAATACCTATATAAATTAAAAAAATCAAAATTAAACACTTTTTTCTTTCCAAATGGGACATGAGAGATACATAAATAATGTTAAAAGAAAAAAAGAAAGAAAAAAAAAGTTGACCCTTCTGGGGATTGAACCCATGGCCCTCATTTTCAATGTAGTTAACAGTAGTTCTAGCCTATTTGAATACTCTTCAAAGCGGAGGTAATGCATTAGGGTGCTAATACCTTAAAGTAATCAACCTTTTCAATATTTAGATTTCCTCTTAGCTTATTGGAAATACAGGCAAGGTTATTAATTTTGCTGTTACTGTTAGTCTAAATTTGAACAGCTTGATTTTACATGAGTACAGTATATGTTGTGACTTATCTATACATACCCCGAGATAATATTGTTGTCCATGGCTTGAAGTATAGGATGATCATCAGGTACATCTGGTACAAGGGGTTCTGGCTGCCATTCTTGTATCAACTCTTCTTTTTCCTGAAAATATAAACCTTATAGTTTCAGTTTCTTAAATTAAGCATGTCCTCTTGCTATACAAATATACAAAAAAATTATGTACTAGCTAATACAATGTATGTGCTTACTACAAAATTTAAGGCGAAAACAAAAAAGTTGTTATATAGTCTTATCAAGTTTCGCGTTGCCCTATTTTAACACATATTTTGATTACGTCTCAGTCAATTCACCTAATGCCTTTCCTGGGTAACTAACTCGTAAAATTATCAATTTCTTTGCAAGTTACAAACTATTAATTCTCCACTTTAGGTTAAATAATATTCCCAGGACAATTGTCTACTATGCTTCCACATGTTCCAGTTGCCCACATTATGGCATCACAGATCCCTAATCAGTTTGGGACCAGAATTTTTCATAATGAAATTCCATACAAAGAAAGATTATAACCAGAATATATCCATTGAGGATTTGACAGTATGTTCAGAAATACACATGATTCAGTCACTCACTGTACAAATTTGCATCGATACCATCCTTTCATCAGTAAATATGCGGTGTCTAGTTCTTCCAAGATACAATCATCATTAAAAGTTTGAGCTGTCTCGCAAACTTACCTTTTCTGTAAGAATTGTTTTGTTTGGTGCATAGGATTTGGAAAACACAAGCTTTAAGATCCATATTATCAGAAGTGCTTCAAATATCAAATGATATGTTGGGGCCTGAAAAAATGAAATAAGATTTTAAAACTATCATTCAAAACAGCTATAAGCTTTTCTTGCAAACAATATTTTAACACTTTAAGACAATATCTATATTTTTTAAATTTTAATTCTCCTCTAGTACCTATACACAGGAAGGGTAATGTATAATAATTTGTTGTTAGACAAGTACATGTACTTACTATGAAAATGACATGAAGATTAACTTGTATGTAAAATTAAATAGAAAGAAAGTATACAAGTATCTGGTGACTTAGTAAGTGATGGTTTTGAAAACTTTTGCTGGTGGTACAGTAAAATTATTGGTAATGAGTTTGACCTTCATTTGGTCTGCTCTTCATTTGGAGTTTAATCTGATTCCCTTTCCTAATCTTTTTTAAGTATGCCAGAATTCAGAATGATCTGATGACCTGCCCTAATATTCAAAAAGAATGCCAGGAATCTCATTCCCTGTCTTATTATGGTTGCAATCCAAAATTAACATATAGAAAAATTTGCTGATTACCATCAATAGTATTATACTAATACAGAATTGTAAAAGTACCTTTTCTTGGTGTGTTCACGAACAACATTTGATAATAAACTTACAGTTAAAATAACAACTTATTTTTATGCCACTTATTCATAAAATATTGAATAAACAAAAAAAGAGGCCAAGTCAATATCAACTTCTGGTATGATTCACTATTTTCTTTTCCCGTAAATGGAATTTCCACTTTGGATACTTTTTCCCAAAATTTGATTCAAAGTGAATTTATGTTTATGACTCAAATTCAGTTTAGATATCAAATAAACATGAAATGGCTGTTTTCAGAAGTAAACTAGAACTGCCACTGTCATGGCGTGAATACCCCCGCATACCACTTTGTCAGAATCAACAGTGGCCATTTAGAGCTCAAGGACATCCTCCCAGCCAAATCTGAGGTTACTAAGCCAGTGCATTGCTAAGTTATGTATTCTACATGCTTCAAATGTGAAAATGTCAAAATCAATACACTGCGGACAGGCATTCTTAAGCAATTGAGGGGAAAAGCTTTTTTTGTCAAGGTCCCTGTGACCTTGACCTTTGACCAAGTGACCCCAAAATCAATAGGGGTCACCTTATGGTCATGATCAACCTCCATGCCAAATATGAAGACTGTGGGTCAAAGAAATCTTACTTTAATGGGAGGACAAACATTTTTAGTCAAGGCCCCTGTGACCTTGACCTTTGACCAAGTGTCCTAAAATTCGATAGGGGTTACCTATTAATCATGACTTACCTCCATGCCAAATATGAAGACTGTGGGTCAAAGGAATCTTAAGTTATTGGGCTGACAAGCTTTTTATGTCAAGGCCCCTGTGACCTTGACCTTTGACCCAGTGTCCTAAAAATCAATAGGGATCATCTACTAATCATGACTAACCTTCATGCCACATATGAAGACTGTGGGTCAAAGGTGTCTTAAGTTATTGGGCGGACAAACTTTTTGAAGTCAAAGTCCCTGTGACCTTGACCTTTGACCCAGTGACCTCAAAATCAATAAGTATCTAATCATGACTAACCTCCATGCCAAAGATGAAGACTGTGGGTCAAAGGAATCTAAAGTTATTGGGAGGACAAGATTTGTATAGTCAAGGCCCCTGTGACCTTGACCTTTGACCTGGTGACCTCAAAATCATTAGGGGTCATCTAATAATCATGACTAACCTCCATGCCAAATATGAAGACTGTGGGTCAATGGAAACTTAAGTTATTGGACGGACAAGCTTTTTATAGTCAAGGCCCCTGTGACCTTGACCTTTGACCTGGTGACGTCAAAAACAATAGGGGTCATCTACTAACCATGACTAACCTCCATGCCAAATATGAAGACTGTGGGTCAAAGGAATCTTAAGTTATTGGGCGGACAAGCTATTTGAATTCCAGGCCCCTGTGACCTTTGACCTGGTGACCTCAAAAACAATAGGGGTCATCTACTAATCATGACTAACCTCCATGCCAAATATGAAGACTGTGGGTCAAAGGAATCTTAAGTTATTGGGCGGACAAGTTTTTTATAGTCAAGGCCCCTGTGACCTTGACCTTTGACCTGGTGACCTCAAAAAACAATAGGGGTCATCTACTAATCATGACTAACCTCCATGCCAAATATGAAGCCTGTGGGTCAAAGGTATCTTAAGTTAATGGGCAGACAAGCTTTTTGAAGGCAAGACCCCTGTGACCTTGACCTTTCACCTAGTGACCTCAAAATCAATAGGGGTCATCAACTAATCATGACCAACCTCCATGCCAAATATGAAGACTGTGGATCAAAGGAATCTTAAGTTATTGGGCGGACATACTTTTTGAAGTCAAGGCCCCTGTGACCTTGACCTTTGACCTCAAAATCACTAGAGGTCATCTACTAATCATGACAAATCTCCATGCTAAATATGAAGACTGTGGGTCAAAGAAATCTTAAGTTATTGGGCGGACAAGGAAAAACCGACGGACAGCCGGACGGCCAGACAGCCGGCCGGACAAGCTGATTCCAGTATACCCCCCTTACAACTTTGTTGTGCGGGGGTATAAAAATAGTGTGTAGTGTTGAGTGAATCATCTGTCCTTAATTGTGAAGAATTCTATCATATTAGTAATCACTAAGTCTAATATGTAGTAAAAATTGCCATTGGGCTTAATAAAAAAATGTAGTGTTCCATAAAAGAGCTTGCTATGAGACTTTGCCTTATTCATAATATGAAATTAATTGCCACCTATGTCGCGGAAAGCTTTTATGTTTTATTATAAAGCATAACATGTCCAGTATATCACCAGATCTTTCTTGCACTTTGAAAATAGTAAGGAAATGCAGACCTGTATTTTATACTGTAAACAGAAACAAATAAATTGGTGGTGTTTAACCTATCGTCAAGTGCTTCGAATATTTCTGAAAATCTCCAAACTCCCAACAGTAATTTAATTGGCTAATTGCTCTGTGTAGCGAACCAAACAGGGACCACTGTGACTGTGTTAGAGTTTGGAAAATACCGTCCGCCATTTATGATAATCTCTTATCACAGTTGTTGTTTTAACGTTATTTTTTAATGTGTTGCATTACAGCCCCGTATTGATACAGGGCTTTTATTGGCTTGTCTGTATAGAGACTACATGTGTTTATTTTAAAGGAAATCAAACCATTTTAAAAAATATATAGATTTCTATATATCCCACACATAGATAACTCCGACACTTGATAAATATTTTTGTTATAACTTTGTTTTTCAACAAACAAGCATATAGTCACCTAGTAGTATAGGAGCAGAACAGAATGTGATGATTTTTTGAAAGTTGGTAAACTTTTTAATAATTTTCAAATAACAAAAACTTTTCTTTGGCAAAAACTGCTTCAAAACATCCTTTTTACCAAATTACATTAAGGTAGTTAGAATTGTACTGACCACAGGCCACTGACTTGAGAAAGATTTTTTGAAAATTTGTTTTCATATCAACAAAAAATAGATCAAACATGTACAGGGCTCATCCGGAAGGGCGATTCAGGCGAAAACTTCGCCGTGTATATTTCCATTTCGCTCTCACAATTGATCAAAGAGAAGTCAACATCGCCGAAAAAATCTTAATTCCCAAAGAGTAATTACTTGGCGATGTAAAGAGTAGAGATTGTATACGCCCATATGACGACTGCTAATTATCATTATCCAATCAGAGCGTCGCTTTATACTACCCTTCTACCTGTATGCAAAGCGATAGACTGCCTACTCTAAACAGTAAATAATGAGAGCATTGGCCTGAAACGGGTATAATTGTGTGGATTTGGCGATAATTATAGATTGTTTTTTCCCGATCATCTAAACATGTGCAAATCTTCCATAATTGATATACACGCGGTGTTTAACCGGAGTAAAGGCGATCTGCAATGGGTTTTTCACGGCTATCACAACTGTTAGTCAATTAAAAATTATCAATTTCATTAATGATCAGCGACCGGATTAAAAACTTAATCATAGTTTTGAATGATTTCAGTCCGTTAACATTAGTTAAAAAAATGTCATGTCGCTCACGTCATGGCTACAGGGCGAAATGCCCAAACCTAGAGGTAAAAGAAAGTTTCTGATTCCGACGCAAAAATTCTACGCGAAAATTTATGAAAGCCAATTCGCAAAAATTGTACGATTGGTATGTTGTAGACAGTGAGAGTGTTTGGCATTGTTATCTTTGTAGAAATGCCAAATTTGACACAGCTTACGCATGTGGGCACGACATCCCGGAAAAACTACGAATCTACATATCATATCGGTCGTGTGTACATGCACGGATTTATATTTCAAACATGAATTTCTTTAAAAGTATTTAAGCAATCAAGAAACAATTTTTTGCAATGCCACCATTAAATCATGTAAAAAATAATTATCTTAATCTGAATCGCGGTAATAATTTAATGCTTTAAGTAAAAGGGCGTCAAAATGTAGAGAGTACGCCTAAACAATAGACGATTTTTTTTTAAAATAGGTACTTTTTAAGTAAGCGTTGCAGCGTTCTATCGGCATACTTTCATATATTAATACTTTAGCGACATAAAATAATACTGTATCAATACATTCATATGTGTTTGATTTTTCACAAAGCTGCAATAACACCACATACTCTAGTGGAAATCTGTCATATTTCGCACTCTGAGCGTTCCGCCATCTCATTCTTTCCGCCTTTATCCGATTCCGCGCATGCGCGCGACGGGACTTTAAGCTAAACGAAAGTGTCCGATCCTTGTAATATAAATCCGTGGTACATGTAACAACAAAATGTGTCAGGAAAGAAGTGTTCTTATTGTTTCAATATATATATCTGTTTTAATGTCATAAATAATACGCTCAGATTAAGATTTATCAATATTGTAAATTTCAAAAAGCATTATTTATAAAGATATTACGAGTTTAACATTTCATGAAAATAAAGGGAGGTAATTAGAAATTTATTCTCTATAATTTCTCAGTCAAATTTTTCAATAAGAAATGAATGTATATAATTTTAGTGATCAAATATAATGTGCACAAATGTTTGCAGAACATATTTTACATATTCTTCAATGTTTGAAAATTGTTTTATAAACATAACTATATGCACATAAATATGACATTACATTAACAACATGCAAGATCATGTAAGAATTTTCTGTAATCAGAACAGATTGAGAATAGGCATATTTTGTTTGAAACTTTATCTTCTAATAAAAGTGAGGAAAGTAAAAATATGAAATTAATTTATTCATCAAATTTTTTATACATTATTATCAATAAATCTACATGAAAATATATAAACAAATATGTAGAGAAAGCTTATAAATAGCTGATAAATAGTTTGTGTTTATATTATAGTTAAGGATGTATAGCCATGCATGTTAATGCATACACATTGGGCTGTTTCCCTTCTGCCTATTTTTCGCAAGGAAGTCACTTCTTCCTAAAATTTCCCCCCAGGATGAGCCCTGATGTAAGATGTAAAAATATATAATTGATGCTGATTTTCCTGCCATTTTTTACATACAAATTTAAGTGTCGATTTTATCTACTGTTGTGGGGTTAGAGGACCATGTTTTGCATACCTCATTCAAGACCTTAAACAGGCAGGTGAAAATGCCCGATCGGGCTTATGTCATAAAAAATCATTTTTCTAGAAAAGAAATAAAGATATTTCTTTTAAACTTTATTTGTTTATTGAGAATAATATTTGACATAAACAGAAAGAAAAATATTTGGCTACTGTCACTTTTGTGAGAATTATTTCCCCTTTTCATATTTTTATAACACATAATTTTTGAAGTCATTAAAAAGTATGTTACATATGCAAAGTGTAAAACAAAATAAGTTTCATAACTTCTTTATGCTCTTATTCATTGTGCCAGCACCTAATAGCATACATTTCATACAGTTTTCAGGGAAACCTTCAAAGTATAATGTTCAGTGTCAAAGAATTATCAAAATATAAATGCCAGAAACAAAATATTTAGAAAATATATAGAACAAGCATTTGATGGTATTGCGAGCAATACAGTAGTCCCCTACCAGTCCCTCAAAAAGTTCTTTAATTGTCATACACTTCTGTGTATTGCCATTTATAATGACTTTGAGGATGAAGTCTGTATTTGAAAATATCAACCACAAAACATAATAAAATAAGTTTGTCTATATCACAGTAATGTGTTAAGTTTCCATGCTTAGTAAGGAAATTATGTTTATACAACCTTGTCATATTATTACGATGTGGGATTTTAAAGTAAATCCTATAAGGAATGAAGAAGTTGGAGTGAAAATACCAGTTTCTCGAAAAAAATCTAAGTTCAAGGGGGACATAATTCTGGAAATAGTCTTGCTAGAGTATTTAACCTTCTCAAAAATGTTGAGTGATAATAAGAAACATATATATGAAGTTTGAAGTAGATACATTAAGAAATAAAGAAGTTATTTAAAAAAGACAACATTTTTTCCCCTAACAAATCTAAGTTCAAGGGAGGTAATACTGATATTTTTTGTGCTAGAGTTATAAACCTTGTCACATATGATGTGGTTGATGACCAGAAACTTATATTTAAAGTTTGAAGTAAACACCTTAAGAAATAAAGAACATATAGTGAAAAAGCTGAAAAATTTAAATCAGAAATCTTGAAATTCAGGCTATTTGTTGCCATAGCAACCAGAATTTTCAACATAGGAAGAAAAGAAAAATATGTGCATAATCTCCAGACTGCCATCTACCCATATTTCAAGTTTCATAAAAATATTTTCAGTACTTTTTGAGTTATCACTGGATCCAGTTTATGTGTTAAATTTGCCATATTTTCAGACTATTTGTTGCCATAGCAACCAGAATTCTCAACATAGGAAGAAAAAAAAAAGACGTGCATAATCTCCATACTGCCATCTATCCATATATCAAGTTTCATAAAAATATTTTCAGTACTTTTTGCGTTATCGCGGGATCCAGTTTTGTGGACGGACGGACTGACAGACAGACGGACAGACAGACGGACAGACGGACGGAGGGTAAACCTAAAGTCCCCTCCGGTTAAACCGGTAGGGGACTAATAAAGGTACTGGCGCAATAATCTAGAGAAAAATGAAGTTGTTGGACACATTTCTTTTTAGAATTTTACATTATAATATAATTTTTATGAAATTCAAACATTTTGTTTCTAAAAAATGGGAAAAAGGGAAATAATTCTAAGAAAATAAAAGATAACCAAATTATTTTTATTTTGATTTGTATCATATATCAATGCTTAATAAACTAATCAAGTGAGAAAGAAACATATTATTTATTTTTCTAGAAGTATGATAGTTTGTTCCTTAAGCCCGATCGGGCATTTTCACCAGCCTGTTAAAGAAGTAACAGTTTCAATTTTCATATGTAATTCTTGTAGTGTAATGCAAAGTCTTTGAACTGAACTTTGTTTAGGTGGTTCAACATTTAAAATATACAGGAAGATAATTAAGATATTGCAAAAAATAATACGGGGAAGTCAAAGACCGGGCTTTGGCTTGCCCGGCTATAGACTACACGTGTATATTTAAAAGAAAATCAAATAAAAAACAATTAAAAAATATATAGAATTCTATACCTATCAATGAAATTTTCAGTGTCAGTTCTACTCGGGCGCCGCCATTTACAATGTAACTCAATGATAATAGGCGGGGTATTCCGATAACGGAACAAATCTCAACTTTTCGGATATTATAATAAACGTCGAGTGAAAACGGAAGCTGTGCATGTAATACCGAATGACAATTTAAAAACGGAAAGAACGAAAGGAATTTTTTAACGACTTCCCCATTCATAGGCTTTGCCTAATTTCATAATATGAAATTAGGCAAAGCCATTGAACGGGGAAGTCGGTAAAAAAATCCTTTCATTTTTCCGTTTTAAAGGTGTGATTCGGTATTATATGTACCCACTTCCGTTTTCACTCGGAACACTCGACGATTATTAATAATCCGAAAAGTTGAGATTTGTTCCGTTATCGGAATACACCGCCTTTTATCATTGAGTTACATTGTAAATGGCGGCGCCCAACTAGAACTGACACTGAAAATTTCATTGAATTGATAGGTATAGAATTCTATATATTTTTTAATTCGGTATGTCTTAATACCAAATATGAGTGATATCCGCGGATATCACTATAAATACCGAATATGACCTATATTTTACAAAGTAATTATTTTTTTATAAATTTTTCTTGATACTATGTTTTATAATAATAAAATGAATTTACATGCAAAATTGCGTTAAATTTGGTCCATAAATAAAAAAGTTATAAGTTATATTCGAATTACGTTCTATAAAAGTCATAACCGTTGCGGACAGAAGATACCGAATATGACTTATTTTTTATAAATTGATTAATTTTTTTATGATTATTTCTCGATACGATGTTTTATAATTATATAATTATTTTACATGCAAAATATCGTTAAATTTGGTCGATAAATAAAAAAGTTATAAGTTATATTCGTTGCGTTTTCTATAACAGTCATATCCGTGAAGGACAGAAGATACCGAATATGACCTATATTTTACAAAGTAATTATTTTTTATATTTTTTTTTTCTTAATACGATGTATTAAAATAATAAAATAAATTTACATGCAAAATTTCGTTAAATTTGGTCCATAAATAAAAAAGTTATAAGTTATATTCATTGCGTTTTCTATAAAAGGCATATCCGTTGCGGACAGAAGATACCGAATACGACTTATTTTTTATAAATTGATTATTTTATTATTATTTTTCTTGATACGATGTTTAATAATAATAAAATGATTTTACATGCAAAATATCGTTAAATTTGGCCAATAAATAAAAAAGTTATAAGTTATATTCGAATTACGTTCTATAAAAGTCATATCCGTTGCGGACAGAAGATACCGAATACGACTTATTTTTTATAAATTGATTATTTTATTATTATTTTTCTCGATACTATGGTTAATAATAATATTATGTTTTTACATGCAAAATATCGTAAAAATTTGGTCCATAAATAAAAAAGTTTAGTTAAGTTATATTCATTGCGTTTTCTATATAAAAGGCATATCCGTTGCGGACAGAAGATACCGAATACGACTTAATTTTGATAAATTGATTATTTTATTATTTATTTTTTCTTGATACGATGTTTAAAAAATAATAAATGATTTTACATGCAAAATATCGTTAAATTTGGTCAATAAATAAAAAAGTTATAAGTTATATTCGTTGCGTTTCTATAAAAGCATATCCGTTGCGGACAAAAGATACTGAATACGACTTATTTTTTTATCAATTGATTATTTTATTATTTATTTTTTTCTGATACGATGGTTTAATAATAATAAAATGATTTTTACATGCAAAATATCGTGAAATTTGGCCAATAAAAAAAAAAGTTATAAGTTATATTCGAATTACGTTCTATAAAAGTCATAACCGTTGCGGACAGAAGATTACCGAATACGACTTATTTTTTATGAATTGATTTTTTTCTCTTCTCGTGATACTATAGTTAATAATAATATGATGTTTTTTACATGCAAAATTTCGTTAAATTTGGTCAATAAGTGAAAAAGTTTAAGTTATACTTGTTGCGTTTTCTATCAAAGTCATATCCGTTGCGGACAGAAGATACCGAATATGACTTAAATTTTATAAATTGATTATTTCATTATTTATTTTTCAAGATATGATGGTTTATAATAATAAAATGGTTTTACATGCAAAATATCGTTAAATTTGGTCAATAAGTGAAAAAGTTATAAGTTATATTCGTTGCGTTTTCTATAAAAGTCATGTCCGTGGCGGACAGGAGATACCGAATATGACTTATATTTAATAAATTGATAATTTTATTATTCATTTTTCTCGATACAATGGTTTATAATAATAAAATGTTAAATGCAAAATATCGTTAATTTTTGTCAATAAATAAAAAAGTTATATGTTATATTCGTTGCGTTTTCTATGAAAGCATATATGTAATGTTGCGGACAGAAGATACCGAATATGACTTATATTAATAAATTGATTATTTGTATTAGTTATTTTTCTCGAGTACCAATGTTTTATATAATAAAATGTTAAATGCAAATTATCGTTAATTTTTGTCAATAAATAAAAAAAGTTATATGTTATATTCGTTGCGTTTTTCTATGAAAGCATATATGTTGCGGACAGAAGATACCCGAATATGACTTATATTTAATAAATTGATTATTTTATTATTTATTTTTCTCGATACAATGGTTTATAATAATAAAAATGTTAAAAATGCAAAATATTGTTAATTTTTCCTGTCAATAAATAAAAAAAGTTATATGTTATATTCGTTGCCGTTTTCTATGAAAGCATATCCGTTGGCGGACAAGAAGAGTACTGAATATGACGTTAAAGATCATTAAAGTTTTTCTCTCCATACGATTATTTTTTTCATAATAAAGATGAAATAATATGCCAAAAATGGTTTGTTAAATTTGATACGTAGCGGGGAAAAAGAGATTACCCGAATATGACTTTGTTACAGTGACATATATCGCACGCTCTGTATGAAAGTCATATCCGTGCGCGGACAGGAATACCAAATATGACTTATATTTTATAAATTGATTATTTTGTTTATTTTGGAATTGTTTGTCAAAACGATGTTCTCTATAATTAATAAAATGATTTTACATGCAAATATCGTTTAAATTTGGTCAATAAAGTGAAAAAGTTTATAAGTTATATTTCGTTGCGTTTCTATAAAAGTCATGTCCGGTGGCGCGGACAGGAGATACCGAATATGACTTATATTTAATAAATTGATTATTTTATTATTTATTTTTCTCGATACAATGGTTTATAATATAAATGTTAAATGCAAAATATCTGTTAATTTTTGTCAATAAATAAAAAAGTTATATGTTATATTCGTTGCGTTTTCTATGAAAGCATATATGTTGCGGACAGAAGATACCGAATATGACTTTTTCTGTTCATTTATATGTATTAGTTATATGAGGTTTTATTTTATTCGCACACCTATATCGTCATATTATATAATATAATATAACATACTTTACAATTTATATTTGATTATGATCAAAATTATATGAAGCGTTTGAATGCGGTTTTCTGTATTTCAAAGATTTCTTACTCCAAACTTGTATTTTGGCTAGTATCTCTTTAAAAAAAATAATTTTACAATGAATATTTTACCACAATATTAATTCACCCTATATTTCAATTAAAACATTAAAATAATAGCGGGCAAAATAAATATCATTCATCAACACGTTGTTACCAGCAATACCCGTAAAATCAATCGTCACATTCCGTAAAAATTTATATAACTTACCTGGGAAATTCAATTGGTAATTAGACATCAAATACATGTCAGTTTTATTACTTTGAAACGTTATGCTATTAGAAACCCCACTTTGGACCACCCACACCACACGTGCTCTTTCTACTGACAAGATATAAAACGCACGAAATGCACGAAATGCACGTGCATCTCGTAACAGATGGACTGGTTTACGCTCATTTTTATACATGCCAAAATATGTATCCGTTTTATGACGGTGGACGAAAATTGAGAAAATTAATACTTTGTATAAAAAAAAGGTTAAAAGATGATAATGTGGAGTTAGAAAAAGCCATTTAAGTGTGTATTATATACAACTTAACACGATAACTTCCGACAAAATCACCATTTCAAATGTATGTACAGAGGATGGTTACATGCAGATCGGTTGTCTTTTTTATCCTAAATATTATAAATCTAAACCAAAAGATTTTTCATTTTTATTTTTTGTAGATAAACAGCATAATTATATTATATTTACAAAATATATGCTCAACGTGGCTTGGAAGACATCCGATTTATATTAATGTTTATGCTTAATGTTTATGGCTTTAAATGATATTTTTGGTCACGTTTTAGTGCTTGGAAATGAAAATAAATTAAGTTCGTTAAAATTGGACAATTACATGTTAAATCGGAAGATTACTGAATGTAAAATTGACAAGTAAAATTAAAGAGGGGACTCTGCGTTTTAGTGTAGGGAAGACCGATATTTGGCAAAACCAGCAAATTTTAGTGCATTAAAAATATCCAAAAAATTGTATAACAAACTTGTTAATTGATCAATTTTACACAAGTGGTATAATTGATCTACAAGCGTCGAATAGAGGTAAATCCTTTACAGCTCATTTAAAAAAACACTTTAGAATACGAGACATATTTCAATATACTCCCAAAAGAAAGCTACATAACCTTATTTAGATTTCGTACATGTAATGACTTCGGTTTACCAATTTGACCGTCTTAACCTCAGGAGAATATTAGGTCGGAGCAACACTATTTAACTTAATAGGTCCCTCATTCTGTTAATAGCAGAAAGAAACTCCAACTAATATTTTCAGATACCGTCCATTGTTTTTGCAACGAATATTATCAAGTAGAAATGAAAATAACTCTTTTCTAATTTAAGTAAAATTTACCGGCATTATATGTCTAAATTTAACAAGCATCAGTTATGCCATAGAAGAAAATACCTGCGTTCCTTTTTCTTTCTTCTTTTTATTTTGTATCTAATATGGAACGTGTTATATCTTACAGCACTTAGACATTGGTAAAGCTACCGTTTTTCGACAACAGAACGTTTACCTTTGTAATTAAGTCCATGTAAATAGCTTGCCATAAAAACTTTATGAATGACCATTCTTTTTCGTTGTAAATTAACATGTATTAAGTCCATTGATGTTTCACGTGCATAGCCCACAAACGCTCCCTACATTAGTTTTTTTTCTAGAAACTCTTTTAGTTTGATCTAAACAGTTCATAGAAAAATATATGATTTGCGGCAAAGCACTCGTTGGTAGCAAATATAATTAAATCATAGCATTATTGTTGTTAATTTAACGTGTTTTATTAGGAACTATTTAACATTTGCGAATAGTATATCTACTTAGGCTAACGATTTAAGATTACATGGGCGTACATGTAAGATTATTATTTATGCTCCTTGATAAAGGCTTGATATTGACTTATATGAATTTAAATTATCTGTGATTCGAGAAAGTAATGGACATCACCCAATAACATTCGGACCAACTTTCATTCATACAAGTTCATCGGCTGACACATATTCGTACTTTTTTCATGACATTGGTGTTCACTTAAGTAGGAACGAAAAAAAGAACCTTGTTATTGGATCCGACGAAGAAAAATCCTTTAAGTTACAATTGAAGATGGTCTACCACACTCTACACATACTCTATGTACGCGTCATCTCCGGCAAAATACAGACAATTATCTCAAGGATCAAGTTGGGTATCCAAAATCCGACAGACTTCAAATAACCGAGGCAATTTACGGACAAGACGGCCTCACGTAATACAGTAGATGTCGACACATACAATTACAGACTTGACCGCTTAAAAGAAAAAATCCAATCAATGGATAGGAGGTTGGGTGATAAAAAATTTCTACCGTATTTTAATGATAAAGTGGTACCTGTTTTAAAAACATACGTGATTGATCCTTCAAACAATGGAAAAATTGAACGCGGCTGGACAAACAACAACTGTGAGTCGGCAAATCACATATTGAAATCGGCAGCACAATGGAAGCATAGTGATATACCTAAATTCATTGAGTTGTTAAATGACATCGTGAACGGGGAAAGAATCGAACGTTGTCGTGCAATTCGCGGTATGGGTGACTACGAGTTAGACTATATGTTTCAGCACCATAAAGTAGACATTGACCGGTGGTCAAACATGACACAGGAATGTAGGGATAGAAGAGAAAAAAATTTCTTATCAGACAAAGGAAAATTACATCCAAACATTGTGACATCCACTAACGGATTAAGAACAATTAAGAAAACACCAAACGCAGGAAAAAAACCAAATCATGTAAACGTAAACGGCTTTCAACACCTTATGCAAAAACGAGTATGTATTATATAAAAAGAATTGTCTTAAGTTGTTCATATTAAATATAATGTAACATTGTATTGATTAATGTACCTGTTTATTGTATGTATATCTGCCCGGGGATCGAACCACCTTATTTCCATGTGTCTGAAAAGCGGTGCCAGTCCGTATTCCTGTGTCAAAATGTACATGTATTCAAGTTTATGTAATGTTATATGTATCGATATGTGTAACTGTAAATATTATGTTCATTGTTTTATATATGAATTTGTTGTCAATATTTATTGTATGTTTAACCGCACTTTATTTCCATGTGTCCGAATAGCGGTACCAGTCCGTATTCCTGTGCAAAAACGATGCATGTTTTCAATTAAATGTAATGTTATATGTATTGATATGTGTAACTGTAAATATTATGACAATTGTTTTAGATACAGAGCTGCATCAGTACTAATGGGTGTAATACTTAAGTTCCAGTTCTTGGCAATTATGCAGCACCATTACCAGTACCAGTACTAGATTTAAGCTCGGTTCTGCAGTACCAGTACTTTTTTGGTGAAGTAATTAAGTATCAGTACCATTACTTTTATATATTCATCCAATTTTAAATAAATACGCTGTGTCAAACAAATTATTGCAAATATTATCCAACAAAGAAATAAAATTATAATTTACATTATTATCAAAAATCATAACATTTTTACAACTTTATAGTTTTAACATACTTTTTAGTTTTTACCAACAATATTTAGAACATATATATATGTCATATCTTATTGTTTAGTAACCAGTCAACTGTAATACAATGCAATCATCTTTCATTTAAAACACACCTTTCACACCTCTGTTCCATTTATACCAAAGTAAATAACAATTTTTTTTGGTGCAAACAATATCACTTGAAGTAGGATTATTTAGAATAGAAGCAATTAATTTGTGATTACTTTGCTCTTTTACTAGTAAATACAAAGTAATAAAAGATTTTAATTAGAATATTTTAGGGTAGAGTTATTAAGTCTGTTTATCTCAGTTTAATTTTTACTTTAAGTCTTTGGTGCTTTTTTTAGAATGAATACTACGTTAACATTTGAAGGAATATTGCCGCAAATTATCTATAGAATTGATAACTTACTTTTTCACAAAATTAAAATAATGTAATTTACAGCTTTATTTCATGAGATAAATTGATGCTATTTTATCAAAACCAAAAGTACTGTCTAGAAATGCAGTAGCAGTACCACTTTTTAAGACAGTAATGCTGTACCAGTACCAGTTTTGTGAGAATAATTCAGTATCAGTTCCAGTACTTGCAAATCGCTGAAGTACATACTGCATTACCAGTACCACTTATGCAGCTCTGTTAATATATGAGCTTGTTGTCACTATTTATTGTTTGTATATGTTTAATTATATCTGCCCGGGGATCGAACCACATTATTTCCACGTGTCCGAATAGCGGTGCCAGTTCGTATTCCAGTGTAAAAACTATGCATGTTTTCAAGTTTATGTAATGTTAGATGTATTGATATGTGTACCTTTAAATCTTATGACGCATTGTTTTATATATGAATTTGTTGTCAATATTTATTGTCAATTCAACGTAGAAATTATTTAATTCCACATAAATACAAGTTAGGTCATTGTGGCAAACTTAAGAATAAACTCAAACGTAAACAAAGACCACATGAAAAGTTAAAACGTTTCACTAAACGGCGAAGAAAAACATATTCAATTATTACTAAATATTCAACTCTTGTACAGACTGTTTAAAGACCCCGCTTTATTACAAAACAAATGCATTTAGCTGTAAACCCTCAGAGTCCCATGTACCCTGATGAACTGTACAAATCCTTAGTGTATTTAAAGTTCAATACCTAGTTATTATTGTGCTCTATTTGTAATAGTTGGATTTAACATATATGTATATGTTTAATAAAAAACAATATATATATTATATCGCAGACAGAAAGTTCAATCAAATTGAATAAATTATATATCTGTCTCCACGATATCACTATATAACTAAAACGAAAGAAAACTATAACATTTATTATGAATCAAAGTTTACAATTTCCAGTACAGTAAATAATTTTATTACTAAAAATAAACATAAACAAAAATAACAAAAAATTCTAAAATAAAGCATATCGCTAACCCGTCCTCACGGAATAACTAATATCAAACCGCAACGCATAAACTTCAACTTTATAAACATTACATTTTGCAGTATATCATGAATAAAAATATACACCAGACAAAAAGAAACTTACTTAAATTAAAAATAACAATATCGAATATCGTCTTACGAACGATTTTATTAAAAAAAACGAACAACATAACTATCAGACGTTTTATATGACCAGACCAAATTTACGATATTTAAACGTGAAATCATTGTATATCCAATATAACACGTATCAAGAAAACACATAAACAAAAATCAATTTAATAAATAAACATCATCGCTAATCTCAATCACACACGATATGACTCTATACAGAGCGGCAATAATAATTAACTTACAAAGTCACTATCGTGCTCTTTCGCTACGATAGACTCAAAGAACACAACGAATACAAATTTTAATATTATCAATGAACCATTGGGCATATTAATTCTGTGAGAAGTTCTAAGAAAATCAACAACTAAGAACATATTCCAATTGTATCTCCCTGCCTTCACGGATTATACGTTAGAAAACGCAACAAATAACTTAACGTTTTTATTTATGGACGAAATTTGCAATAAAGCACTTATAATAAAATCGACACCGAAAGTAAAAAAAAATAAGTGTAAAATATATATAGATACTCTGTCCGAAACGAAATGCCTTTCAAAAAAAACCAACGAATAGAACAAAACTTTTATTTATAAAATAACGATATTTTGATAACATTTTATTATTAAGAACCATCATATGAGAAAAAAAATAAAAAAACAATCAATTTAAAAATAAAGTCAATCAGTATCTTCTGCCGCAAGATATCTTTCATAGAAACGCAACGAAATATAAAAACACTTTTATATGACAAAAATAATTTTGAATTCATAACATTATATTAAAACATCAATCGAGAAAAATAATAAAAAACAACAATTATAAAAGTAAGTCATATTCGTATCCGCCGCAACGGACAGCCTTATAGAAAACGCAATAAAATAACTATAAACTTATATGACAAAATTAACGAAATGTTGCATGTAAAAACATAATATAATTAACCAAGACTGAGAAAAAAAATAATAAAATAATTCAATTAAAAAAATAAGTCGTACGCCTATATCGTCCGCAACGATAGACTATAGAACGAATTCGATATAAACTAAAACTTTAATTTAATTGGCAAGATAAACATAATGCATTAAAAACTCATAGAATAAACCATAGTAACGAGAAAAAAATTCAAATTAAAAAAAAAGTCGATCGACTTCCTGCCGCAACGGTAGAACTTTATAGAACAATTCGATATACTATAACTTTTCTTATTGGCCAAATTAACGATATGTTGCATGTAAATCATTTTAGATTATTAAACATCGAGCAAGAAAAAATAAAATAAATAAGCAATTTATAAAAATAAGGCGTATTCAGTATCTCTGTCCGCAAAGATACCTTTTAAGAAACCAATGAATCAACTAAACGTTTATTTAGACCAAATTAACGAAATTGAATGTATTTTTTATTAATACATCTTATTACAGAAAAAAAAAATATAAAAATAAACTGTAAAATTATTAGTCAACGGACTTCGCCTCACGATAGACGATATGGCAAAACGCCAACAAAATACAACTATAAATTATATATGGACCAAATTAACGATATTAATCAGAAATAATTATAAATAAAAAATCGTACGAGAAATAATCATAAAAAATATCAAATCATAAAAAATAGTCAATCGACCCCCGTCCGCCACGTACCTACTTAAACGGAATCGAATATAACTATAACCTTTATTAGGACCAATTTAACGCAATTTGCATGTAAATTCATTATATTAATAAAACATAAGTACCTCAAGAAAAATATAAAAAAATATTACTTAAAAATAAGTCCAGATTCGTATTAAAGTATATTCCGCGGATATCACTCAATTTGGTATTAAGTCCTACCTTTAATTGTTTATTGAATCTTTAAAATATAACACGGTATCTTAGCCGGGCAAGCCAAAGCCGGGCCGCTTGCGCCCGGACTTGACTCCGATAAAATAAATATTGATAGCGAGTTATCTCCCAACCAGAAATTATAAGCTACTAACACTTAAAATGTAAATTACACGAAAGAGCAATATCAATACATACATATTAAATATTACTAAAAATTTATCCAAAGAATAATTAAATAAAGTTAAGTTCTATCAATCCAAATACGAATTAACATCACGCCACAACTCAGTGTTTTGAACACCTCAAAAAAATCAGAAACACAAAAAAACTCAAAGATTCGGAACAAAGTAACGTACGTTCACAAACCATAAAAAATATATTAAACAATTAAGTAATGATCAGAACATAAAGAAGCTAAATACCTGTAGACAGCCTGTAACAGTACATCATTCCCAAGTCACGCGGTATATCGCCCACATTTGTCTGATTTTCTCCTTACGAAAAGTTATACAATGGCCCCGTCATCCTGACGTAAATACCTAAAAGAGGTAATAAGACGGTCGAACACTCGGTTCCAAATTATTATTAAAAAGTTATACAGATGTTAGATAAAATATAGAACATATCTGCTAACTTGATAACACTGTTCTGGAAGTCGTTTCAATGCAAAAGTTTAAATACAAGAATGCAACTTCTAAGTCGTGTTGAAACACGATTATCCCTGGTCACGATAAGAGCTGGCGCCCGGGTTCACTATAAATAACCTAAGTGATCGATATGATCTTTTTTTCTTAAAAATGTACAGCTAGTCAATACCTATACGCCGTCACCAACAAAAAACCATGAAGTTACAAAGAACAATATGTTCTCCTAAAGGAAAAAACAAGTTTTATATCAGCGTAGAAGGGAGCTCAAAGCAGAGCCTATCCTTTGGTACCATTAAGCATACTCATATAATAAAGAAATAATAAAGATCACAACATAAAGATTCATCAAACAACTTCAGTAACCAAACCTCAACTAAAATGATCAACCAATGCAAGTCGCAGGTCGAGGGCCAAAAAAGAGAAAATCGGAACTTTCAAAATTAACAATAGCTTAAGTAAAAACGCAAACTTTCACTTGTCAAAACAAGATATCTCGCCCCGAAAGCAAACAAAAATTGTTAAATTAATTAATAATAATAACCAAAGTTGAGTTATTCTTTCAATTATATTTCCATTCTGCATCGATCTTTTGGTTTTTCATTATATATCGCTAACATCGCAAGAAAGTACAATAACGCCAAAAGCGAAAATATCAGAAGATTTAACACATTCATACCCTACCAGCGACGAATGACAACAGATAAAGCCCTTACAATATGTACAAACTGTAGCCCACACGACTACAACACACTCCCAAGTCAAAAATAAGTGATACTAAGATAATGAGAAAAACAAATACAAAAACATCATATAGCGAAGAAGCATAAATCACAAACACAATATAAACACAAACTTGAAAATAATATAAGAATAGCAAGTAACAAATCGCTCAACATGTTAAATGCACATAACTCTAAGTAATACGAACAAAACAAAAACATATACAAGGATCGTGAAGACAATCTTACATGTAGGGGGACCGCTAAAACAAGTAAGATCACCATGTCCTGAGAATAATAGAAACATTACCCATTTAAAGGTCTGAACTGAAAAAGTTCGTCTAACTACAATACATTCAAATGAAATGCTTTTTAATTTTTTTTTATTCGAACATTATTTTTTTCTTTATTAGACTATAGTTTCATTGAGCAACTCAAGATTAGAACCATTGCTTACATATAACAATATGACATGCACAACTCACTATGTACATATATTATATAGTCAGTGTTGCACACGTGCTGTTTGCATTGAAATGGAGAAACATAACATGTATTATTTAACCAAGCTATAACTTTGCTTTAAGTAACTCCGTGAAACGTTAAGTTTAACGGACTTACATATTGTTTAAGAAATAACCTCGGCCTGAGCAGGTGTAATCGGCATAACACCGGTTGAGCTGACGAGAAGACCCACGAAGCCGTAGAGAGTGGTTATTGTCGCATCCAAACACGACAAAACAGCGTGTTAAATAGCCGAAATACACCCTCACCATGTTATTCGATCTAACACAAAAACAAGGAAAATCAAATTATTCCAAACGGAAAAACCCCGGGCGATTTTCTAAACGCTCGATTTGCACCCTACTGTGCGAAATATAAAATTACAACCAAAAGAAATAATAGAGAAAAAAACGTAATTCTTATCAATTTCAACTCGGATTGTTACATCAGCTGCCCCATTACATCTTGTAGTATAAAAACGCACTTATGAATGAGTTTTACTTAGGATACTCAACGCTGCTACGGAGGCCTTTGCCAAAATATGTATAACGATTTGGATCCAATAATGGGCCTAGGTATGTGAATATATCGTATGGAAAAAGAAAACATACATGAATGAAGAATAAAATAAAAAGCTTTATGGCTTAAAATCCTTGTAAACGTACAACGAGGGTGAAAACATAAACAGCGCAAACAAGATCCCGAACCGTGTTTATTGCAGTTTAACACCATTTTTCCTTCTTGCTATGTGACAAAACACGTGAGTGTAGAATATGAAATAAACGTCAATACTTCTGAAACATATCAATATTTTTTATAATATCCAACGTCGAACGCATTTTCAGGGATAATCTGACGTTTAATATAGTTTATATACAACGTCTGTTGTCGATTCATGAAGAAATCTTACTTTTTCTCTAAAAATGATGCTTGCTGTATTATAAATTCGTTCAGGTTATATGGCCGTATATAAACGGCTGTTTGCAATATATCCCTCGTCTAACGGCTCGGGTTATATTTACAAATAGCCGTTTATATAGGGCCATATGACCTGTTAACGATCTTTATAACTAATTATATATACTTTGTTTTTTTATGGAACTGATTGTATTTATCAAGCAGATCAGTATTTATATAGCTCAACGGAGTCTAAAATATACAAAATGCACCAAATAGCTATCTCATGGTGAATATCATAACATTACGTCTTAACAAAAGATAAATTAAATGACCGATGAACCTAACATACATAGTACATGCATATGGAGTGTATCCGGATTTAATTATGATTAATGGTATATTCTTTTCATCCGCATTCAATATAGCTCGACGCTGTGATATTATATTTTAATAATTTTAATATTTTTACTTTGAAATATAAAAAAAAAACATTGCATGCACTCGAATTACACAGTTTACTTAAAAACATGCAATGAATACTCCGACGAACTTAACATATTGCAGCTTTAATTTCTTATTTATTAATAAGCATAATATTAATGTATTCGAAAAGAGTATATCCGTTATGATTACAGTATAAAAGCCCAGCTATACTTTTGAATGATCTAGATCTGTTGAAAAGTAAAAACTTGAGTTAGGCAACCGACTATTCAAACAGAACATAAATAATTTTATGTCAAATTATGAATACGCTTTTATTTTCTCACACAATTAATCTATTACTTAATATCTGTTTTTCTTCACATTTCTATATATGTCACATTTTCGTTATAAGATGGACTGAGAAAATTGCATGGCAATATCACGCTCCTGATAATTTAACGATATATATTTCTTTGATGTTTTGCCGTTCTTATCATGGGAGATTCGACAACTATTTTAACAGTCATGACATTCTATGATACTATTTTTGCATTAAAAACCCCCGTAAGAACAAAACGGAAAACGCATTTATGAGTAGCAAATATACATTTATTGTTTCTTTCAGTTACAAAAAGAGAGCTTAAAAATAGGCACTAAAATGATACACAGTTATCAGATCGTGTTATGATTCGTATAATTAGAAGCATTTTCTATGTACAATAGACGGCCCAGCTTCGTCGTATTCCTGTTTGCTGATCCACATTTGTTGGAAAGTAGAAAGAGAAGCTAGAATAGAACCACCGATCCATACCGAGTATTTTCTCTCTGGTGGAGCAATGATTTTGATCTTCATCGTTTGTGGAGCCAAAGCAGTGATTTCTTTCTGCATACGGTCGGCAATTCCTGGGTACATAGTTGAACCGCCGGACAAAACAGTGTTGGCATACAGATCCTTTCGGATGTCAACGTCACACTTCATGATACTGTTGTATGTGGTTTCGTGGATACCCGCAGATTCCATACCCAGAAAAGATGGCTGGAACATGGCCTCGGGACAACGGAAACGTTCATTTCCAATAGTGATCACTTGGCCGTCGGGAAGTTCATAGCTTTTCTCAAGACTGCTAGATGAGGCAGCAGTCTGCATCTCCTGTTCGAAGTCGAGTGCAACATAACATAATTTTTCTTTAATGTCTCTTACGATTTCTCTTTCGGCTGTAGTGGTAAAAGAATAACCACGCTCTGTTAGGATCTTCATCAGATAGTCCGTGAGATCTCTTCCGGCCAGATCTAAACGCATGATGGCGTGGGGAAGAGCGTATCCTTCATATATAGGTACAGTGTGCGATACTCCGTCGCCAGAGTCCATCACAATACCAGTAGTACGACCGGAAGCGTACAGTGACAGAACACCCTAAATAGAAACATACAGGCGGTAAATTTGAACCCAAAACATAAATTTGGGCACTTTTTCTTTTCCCTTAGGTTTTAGAGGTTTCAGTAGAAGAAGGGGTTTTTCCTCTGGTGAAACACGGATTCATGTAAAAGGTAATGCCAGTTTTTTCCCCCATTCGCCCCAGTTGGGACAATCCGTTTTAATTGGGTTTTTCCCAAAGTAAGAATTTCCTCCTCTTGCTTTGTGCCTCATCGCCGACATAGCTGTCTTTTTGTCCCATGCCGACCATAACACCCTGTAAAAGATAAGCCACGTTTATTATACATTTGTTTATATATATTATATAACACTTCCAGTCGTTTTCCGGTTTATAAGTTGTTTATTAACGTTTTCCGGTTTATAAGTTGTTTATAACACAGTACCAATCATAATACTATACCGTACAGACAATCAAATATATATATGGTTATATATGTGAAATATTTTGGTAAAGTTTAATAAAATGTAGATCTTGATCTAACATTTAAAAAAAAAAAAAAAGATTAAAATCGCAAACAATAAAAAGTTACTATCAAAGAAACAAATGTAATACTAGTATATCATACAGGTTGACTATCTTAGAGAACAAAATATATCTCTGTTAAGGGGAAGCCTACAACGTAAAAGCAGGCAAGAAAACCAACACAAAACCAACCTGGTGTCTCGGTCTGCCGACGATAGAAGGAAAATACGGCTCTTGGGGCGTCGTCACCGGCGAAGCCAGCCTTGCACATACCGGATCCATTGTCTATGACCAAAGCTGCAACATCTTCGTCACACATATTTATCTCTTGTATTATTCACTTTTATTTAGTAAAAATCCAACAGATTGTCTTGATTCTAATTCAAACTCGATTATTTTGCACACGCTTCCCTTTTCGTAAAAATACCATATATGGTTACAACATATTTTTGTTTAACTTTTATGTGTAATGTAAATCAACACTATGTAAAGGTAGTGAACCAAAGGCTTTAAACCGGTCTTCAGCTTTTTCTAACGTTTAAATATGTTATTTTTAGATAAAATTTTAATATCATTGTCAAGGTGAAATATTAAATTTTCCGTCGATAATATAAATAAACAATAAGGAAACTCCTTGATAGCTCTAATTTACTGGCTAGCTCCATTGTATACAATGGGCTAGCTCTCTATATTAAAATTAGTACAGTGGCAGTCTTCTATTTTTAGACACGAACGTCACTGACGCGTTATAAATAGCTCTCGGGAAGCGTTTTTGATAAAATTACTGAAATAGTTGAAACAACACATTATTGTTTTCCTAAAATAAAATAAAGCCTGACGCCCTTTTTAAATGTATCTATTTAAAGACATATACAATAATGTTTAAAATATAAACTGAGCACAGCGAAATGTATTCAACCTCAAGAAAGCTGAATAAACGTGAATTCATTTTTACATACATCTAAATATGCAGACGATATACACTGTGCATGCATATTTTGTTACAGGGTAAATGTGTTAGTCGAACATATGGAAGCCTTGGAGGGTCACTTTTGAGTTTCGACTTACGGATATTTTACTTTTGACTTTCGACTTTTGACTTTTGATTTGTGACTTACGTCTTATGACTTTTGGCTAACCCATTTTACACGTGCTCTAGAAGCTGAAAGCAACAACTTTGTTTTCAGGTATGTTTTTAAACGTTTTAAATAATTTCATTCAGATTTGTCATGGAGAGAGGATGTGTTAAGGAGGGAATTTAATATTATTTGATATAATCCCATAGTGGTAACATATTACAGACTTAAATTCCACAAGTGTGACTGTGTTTTTGTACAATCTTCTATGTTCCAAGTATGTTCATTATATTAGTGCTTATACATTTTTTGTCCTCATCACAAAATCTGTCCATGAGTAACAAACAAATAACTGTTTTACAAGTAGACAGGGAATACAAGTTTTACGTCTTTAACGTCTGTGCATGGTGCACAGTATTAAACATGTATCGGCAATTCAGCATTTTATTGAGCTAAACACGGAATTAGTAAAGAACGGCAAGTGCTATGTTCATACACACAAGTACAAAGTTTAACTTAAACTTGTAATCGAGCACCATTTGCATTTAGTCATCAATATATAATTTTGTTGTATATTTTAACAATTGAGAAAAGAACACTTAAGAATAAACGTAGATATAGAACGCAGTTAGAACAAAATATCCTACTAGCAAAAATATTTTTTTCGCACCTATCAATCTTTAAAAAACGGAGCTAAGAGATTTTACCCATTTTATATAATATGAATGTATAAAGATTTAGATAAAAAGATTAACTTTTATTTCAGACACAACTACTGGACAAAAGTTAACGAGGATGAAAACATTGATGTTGATCCACATGTCCTCATCATTATACTGTTCAGCATTACCAAAGCTACCGTGTCAAGATACCCTACCCTCAACATCTATAACAAACAAAACTCTGCTGATAATAGAGTAGTTTCTGGTACAGCATGGCATTACGACGTCATTTAGTACAGTGAATAGACTTTTTAAAACGCTTATATTTAAAACGGCGTAATGGAATATATACTCCTTTTGAGACTGTGTCTGATGTTATAAACAGAGAAATACAAACAAATGGACAACGCATAGACTACCGTTCAATATGGTGTAGGTTAATGCTGAATTACCACATGTACGTCAAGGAGACGACGTCATGGAAATTATGAGAGCGCTTGATCCGGATGGTATTGAGATGCGGAAAGCTCATCGCTTATGTCGACGTGTATACTACGCCATGACATATGGACGGTTAAGACAAACTTAAACCATAAGGATTTTATATCCATGGTGCTGTGAATGGGTATAAGAGAAAAAATAACATGGTTAGAGGTTTTGGACTCAAATAACGACCCACACCTTATTGCAAGATTTTTTTTTAGACACCTTTTATGAACATTATCAAGTCCCCCTACCAATTACTAGGTTGTGATGTCGGTACGGAAAACTGCATTGCTTTACTATTGTAGCAATACTTCAGACACACGATTTTACAGATCCGATAGTTGGTACTCGAAGCCTTGTAGCTGAAAAAAAGCACATCAAACCAACGCATTGAGAAGTGGTGGTGTACATTACGAGAAAAAAATGGACGCTGATTCAGCACTACAACTGTGTACCGAGTTGAAAAGATTTAATTTTGAGAATAGATTTAATATAAATACGCTTTGAAACGACTAATACTGATTTATTTTTCGTGTTATTGATATATACTAGGTTACTATAGGTTAAGTTCCAAAAACTGATGTTAAAATCATAAAAGACGATAGTCTACGATTTCTTTTCATTATATAGTTATTTTAAGATATTGGTTTGTAAATATTGAGCAAATTACAATATATTTGTACATTATGATTTAAGTTATAACACTCTAATTTGCATTATAATGCATTGTAAAATTGACAACATTGTTTAGTGTATACCTAAAGGACACCTGTATGCAAAATTTAAGCAAAAATTACCGTACGGATTTGGAGTTGTAGGCATTATTATGACTCAGAACATATTCATTAAAAAGGCTTTTTAAAAGAAATACATGTATTGAAAGTCTAAAAAAATATCCTTTAATCTCATTTAAACATGTTTTGCAAGTGTTGTTTCTTTAGATGCAAAAAAATATCATTCTAGTAATAAACTATGCATGTTGAATGCATGACTATTCTCGACACGATTGAAATATGCATGGTAATGTTTCTCTACCCCACCAATTTGAACATTTTATTATCATATCATTCTAAATTTAAAAAAACACTAAAAATTACATTTAGTCAAAGGGCTTGTATCAAAGTTTGCTAAAAATCTTTCAAGAAGTATATTGATTCATTCTGTGAAATATGGAAGGCTTTTACCGGCTAGTTTGTAATATATATAGCATTGAAAATGTTATAATTGTAATTTGCTCTTAGATTTGTTTAGCCATTAATTAGGCAATGAATATCTGTAAAAAAAATATAGTAATAGAAAACGTGTATATTTTTCCATCTTTAATATAGCTAGAAAAATCTAAACACATTTATTGTACAAGTTAATTGTCCTTTTAAAGATTTCCAACTCAGCAGTCCTGTAAATATTAATTTGTAAAGTTTTTACATCACAATATAGGTATGTGCAATTTTGTGACTTTTTACGTAAAATACATGCTGTATTTCTTTTGTTTTTGGCATACGTATTTACGAGATTAACTGCACTATATGAATCGACTTCTGGTTGTATCTCTTCTATCAAGACCTGGTTACAAAAAGGCTGCCCGGCTAGGAATAAAAGCTCGGTCTCCGCGTGACTGGCAGGGACACTTCCCACTATGCCAAATGTCACAGGGGGAAAAAGATATGCAGCCATACCGGGTAATTCGAACCCGGAACCCCTACAGGCTAGCTCTGTCCCCACCGAGATTGCATATCATCTACTGAATAAATTCGTAAACATTTAAGTTATACGTGTTATTTTAAGTATGTGTAATTAGATTCAAACGTCTTATTCATTCGCAACAAATAGCAATCATACTTTCTAGGATGTATTATGGTATTTTAAAGGAATATATATAATTGTTATTTCAAAAACAGTAATTGAAATCTTTGTAATAAATGCTGACTTATTTTCTCGTGTTTTTATTTAGGTTTTTGCTTATACTTCTCACTTATAATTTATCACTTTTTACTTATGACTTTTATCTTTTGACTTATAAACTTTTGCCATTTGCTGTTACTCTTTGCCTTGGTATAAACATTAGTTTACTTGATTTTAGATTAATGCAAAATAAGCAAATTTGTGATACAATCACCAAACGCAAGGGAGCACATCAGCCGAGAGTGGTGTTGAATGTCATATGATGTTTAAAATTAGAATTATTGCATTCATATGTTTTTATCATAGTTGATCGTTTTTACGTGAAGAATCAACATCAATTGTTGGTGTGAAATCATATGTATAGAAGTTTTAATTCGGGACATTCATTTATAAGTGCCGTATGCAGCATTAAGTATTAAAGTAAATAAACTATTCTTGATAAATAACGAATTTTTATTCAGATAAAACAGTTTTTAGCTATTTTCTAGATGTGTAGCTTTATTACAAATTTTTATTAACATTTTACATCTTGAAATAGATTATTTAATTTCTTGTTGAAGTTAGTCACGGTTGACTGGTACGCTATTTTTCCGTGTTGACTATTAAAGAGGGTACAAGCGTTAGGCATTATAATACATTAAAATAAAGAAGATATATGTACGGAATATTATGTAGTAGTAGCTTTTTAAGGCTTTGTAATTTGCTACAAGCAGTGGTGGAAAATTGATATCTCGTGAGACCGAAGGTTGAGTGTGATATCAATTGTCCAATGTTGCAAGTAGAAAAATGCATAGCCTCATATAATTTTGGTTCCCGTTTTCTAATGCTACGTAAGACACAGCTAAGATCGGAACCAATGTCAAAAATAATCCGGCATTTACATATATGGTTCCGTATTTGTCACTAACATAATACGTTGGAAGAAAATTTATAGGTATAAAATAAAATTTAGAAAACGGGTTTGACACAAATATGACTTTAAACTCTTGTGATTTCTACTTCAAACTTGTACTTATTTACATTATCATATTAAATCTGGTCCTGAATGATAAAAAGACATTTTCCTCATTTGTTGACAATTTATTATTGTGTTATTGTAACTTTGTTATAACCAAAATAAACTTGCAATTTCCCACCGGAATAAACAGTATTTAAATGTTACAGAGAATTTATTTATCTATGTAGAGATAGTGTTCCATTAAAATTATAAGTAAGAGGTTGAAATGAGCAAAGTAGAAATAAAATAGCAATCACTATAGAAGTAAACTGTGTGGAACCAGCCAACTCCCTCAAACAGACTACCTAAATATACCTCTACCGAGAGACCACACTACAAAGGTTTTAACCTCACGGTCTTGACCGTGACAAGTTGGCAGAGCTATCAATAATTGTTTTGGAATAAATGCGTTTAAACAGATAACAAAAAATTTTATTCTACAACCGTGCTTTATTTTGTTTAACAAAATTGTTGTCTTATAAGAAAACAAATGTATTAGATAGGCAAAACAAACTGAATTTGAGCTTCATTTTTATTTAATTTAAAAACAGAGATAATAATTACAGAGGTAAGTTTTTTTTCTAAAATAGCACACATGCCTTACTTAAAAGCTAACACTATAGAACAGCTAAAAATAAACACTACCATCAACAAAAACATCAAGTATTTACGTCACAGAAGACATATATACATGCAATATGTCTACAAAACAACATATCGTTGATACGTTACTGATGAAAAACTAAGACAATCTTGAGTGATCTAACGAAGCTTTTGAAAACATAAGATAAATTAGGTAAACTAGCAACGCTAGAGTGACTGTATTATTATTATTATTGAGGTCAAGATTTTTAAAATCATTGTCAAAGCGTTATTTTGTTCAAAAGAGCGAAAAAACAAACACAGTCTCTAGCAAAAAAATTCCTAGTTAACTTTAAGAAAATGTTTACCTTGTATAATGTATATATTAAATAACGTCCACAAGTTCGTTTTTTCTTTTTTCGAAGAATAGCCGACTTTATATGTAATGGAAATATCATAGTCTTTCCCAATTAGCATACCCCCAACCCACAGCATGTCGAAAAAGGGAATGTTTAACTTAGAAGAACGATTAAATGTTATAATCACAAGTTTTGTTAACAACACAATGCACTCTGTCTCGCCAGTAAATTCAAGTTGATGCCTCCAACAGTTTTTGAGATAATTATGAGTTTAACAAAATCTAAGTATGAAAAAAAGCAGAACAAAAATCAACAACAAAGGGGACTTTCTAAAATGTAGCTATGATAGCAAGAAGTATGTTTCTTTCTGCCTCGCCAAGCTATATGAACATGCAAAGTTTGATTTCGATACCTTTCTTTTAAGTTTTAAAATTTACAATGGGCATATACTGAAAATTATGAAAGTCAGAATTATGAATTCATGATTTTTCACACTTTTCTCTGTCTCACCATGACCTGTATATCGATACAAGATTTGTACCATATTGGAGGTACGGACAGTATAAAATAAACGTGGCGGGACGTGACACTGCGTGTTTCCAATAAAGCGTCAACAATAAGTGGTGGGGTTAAAACTTGAAAATTATCGAGCGTCTGAAACAAGTGTGAAATGGTAACGCTCGTATTCCAAAAATGTATGAATATTTCCATAGACAATAACGAAGAAAACCAAAGCACTAGTGTTTGGACATTTTGCATTTGCTAAACTGTACTTCTTTCCACTCGGAACGAACGCTGTTTTGCCATGAAACTTCTTAGTCTTCTAAACTGGCTCCTATGTATTGCTGATGCTCTTGCAACTGCTTTGTAGTTGAAACCATTCGACAGCACGTCCTTAATTCCTACAGGTAGCTTTACTAGAATTTAAATGAAAACATTAAAAGTATGTGTTATCTCAATTGAAATGAAATACATATATATACAAAATGAAATACAAAAAGATCCTTAATACATAACTGTATACAAAAGTTTATATACAAATAACATGTACTTTGTACTTGTTATGTGACCTAAGTTAACTATTGATACTGAACAAGTGAATAAAGTTTCAATATTATATCATAACTGGTTTATGGGACAATATTTCATAAACCATCTGACAAAACATTTTAGCTTTAAAAATGGGCATAAGTATGTCAAATTGTGCGCCACTCATACGAAACTTGGTCATTGATCTTAGATGTCAACACTTAATATGTGTTCAAAGTTTCAAAGGAATCGATAAATAGTGTTTGAGAAACCATTTTTCATGAAAATTCTAAACCATGAATTCAAAATCGAAAAATTTGAATTTGATAACAATGCAATTCAGAGATTTCTAACTTAGAGCGTGTTCTAAACAAGTGTGTTAAGTTTCAAAGTTGTATGATTTATTGTTTTTGAAATACCATGTTTCATGAAAACTTCTTAACCACAAATTTCTTTGTCAAAATAAGGCCTATAATTTGGTCAATATTCAATATTAGATGGACGAAGAATAAACTACGGGTGAAAACCGATTGTAACTGCAGCAAACAACAATGCGAGACTGGTTTGGATTTAAAACTGGAACCCATATAAAAAATAAAGCGTTAGATTCATACGCTGTATGTCAATTTGAGATTATATATCCCTGTTCCGGAAATCAAAATAAAAAATGGATACTCAATGCAATGCAATGCAATGCAATGCAAGCAATGTATTTTATTTTCTTAATCAATTTAAAAGGCTTATATAAGAATAACATTCTGTGCTTGCATATGAGCCAACATATTTTTTTTTTTTTTAAATAAGTCTCCAGGAAACTTAGGTAAATGAACTTACCTCGTCTGAATCGTTGTCATATTCTACCATATTTTCCTTGGAAATTATAATCATAATGGCAAGCACGTGGGAAATAACAAAATCCATAAGTCAAAAATCAAAAGTCATAAATCAAAAGTCATAAGAAAATAGTAAAATAAATCTATAAGTCGAAACTCAAAAGTGACCCTCCAAGGCTTCCATACGAACAAGATAATTTCTTTTTGTGCTATTCAGGATGGTTTAAATTTTTACAAACATATATATAATTAATCAACAGCAAATAAAATCAAATAAAAACAGCTATTGTGACATGATCTTCGGCACAGCCTTAAAGTGGTTTATTTATCAAAATCAATCATTTGGTACAAAAAAGCAGCACTGTTTCCCCTTGTAAACAAGATGTTATAATTTTTTCTCTTTTTTTTTCGGCCGAAATATTGACTACCGCTAAAATTAGCAGTAAGGAAATGAATATAGGCAAAATTTTCATTGGTCATTTTAACACTTATAGACTTTTCGCTTGATACTTTAGAAGCGCTTCCGTTATAGATAGAGGTCTGTTGGATTGCGCGATGGCAAGGTGTGTTGGAATCAGAATAAATATTAAAAGACTATAATGATATTTTCTAGATATTTCTAACAGCTTTTCAATAAATATATGAAATTAAATATGACAGATCGCCTTTTTGATGCTTTTGGGTTTCTGTCATAATATTCTCTTCTCGAACCGGGCCTAAGACGATTGAATTGAACTTTCGACTAATTTACAGTTGCAAAATTCTCCGTGGAATTAGTGTACAGTATCTACTAAATCTTTGTTTTATTATAAATTCCTATTCAAATCAAATTCCATTTTGATTAAAATAAAAAAAAATGTAAGTAATATTGTTTAAATCTAAGATGACAATTAATGGGGAAAAACATTGCGGGTAAAAATGAACTGAAATAAAACTATTGAGGACGAATAAAATGTTCTGTTTGGGGTTAGCATGGTTAGTAGTTTGTTTAATTGTTTAATTGGGGTTTACGTCACACCGACACATTATAGGTCATTTGGCGACGTTCCAGCTTTACTGGTGGAGGAAGACCTTAGGTGCCCTTCCCTGCATTATTTCAGGCACGAACAGGCACCTGAGTTTAACCACCGACGTTCCGTAAGCTAGCTGGATAGCTTCCTCACATGAAAATGTCCCTGTCGGAATTCGAACCCACAGCGATGAGGGGCGAGTGGTTTGAATTAAACGACCTTAACCACTCAGCCACGGACGCCCCATGGTTAGTAGTAGCTTATCATATGCATGTTAACAAGTTTGACTTCTTAAAGATACTTCTTGTTTTGTCTCGTGATGTTGACTTCGCTGCAGGAAATCGTTTATTACATTCAAATCAAATCAAACAGATTTGTTATTTACTTTGCTTATTTAGAGACCCCCCTATAACAGGGCCTGTGATGTTTTTTCCTAGCTCTTCTCAGATTAAAGGATTGTGATTGGTCAGAAACCTACACGGAAAAATATGCATGACTAATCTTGAGAATCGAGATACAGCTCAGAAAATAAAATCATAACCTCGAGACCAGAATTTTATGCTCACGACAACAGACTTAAGTGTAGGGTGTATGGTTGCTGTAAGAAATTGCTTGGTATTTCATATAAGTTCTTGTATCTTTGTGTGTGATAAGTGATTTGCTGAGTCTTATGATTAACTGCTGCTTTAGCCGGTGCTAGTGGGTGTGAGTTATGTTGCACACATTGTTTCATTGCCCCTCAGAACAGATTCAGTCAAAGTAAGTCTAAATTGTTTACCATTTTCCTTCTATATATAGCGCTCTGAGGATCTCACTTTTCCAAAATTTTCATAAATCATAATATCTATTCCTCTTTATATTGAAATATGGAAAATAAAAGTTATTTTAATATCATTAGTATTCGTAGAATTGAATTAATATCATTTATATACCAGATGCCTTTAATATTAATCCATTGAACATAGTAAGTTGGTTTTAGAAACTGGCACAAATGAAAATAAACATTTTAAATCCATCTTATGCTCCCTCAAATACAAGTTATTCTAATTATTATTTTACTTAAACAAATATATATACATGTGTATTTATATAAATAGGTTCCAATTTGGTACAAAATGTTAAATAACACATCAAATAAACTGTATATTGCTACTTTTCAGGTGTTCAACTATATAGGTTAGTATACAATGCAACATTTATTTAGCATTTAACATGATTGACTTATTCTAACATGTTTAACCTAAGGTAATTTGAAAAGGTTTAATATACCACATAAACAGGTATTTGCTGTCTTCAGAAATACTGATAATTAACCAATTTCTTAATGTCCACAAAGGTTAACATGTCAATACAATGCATCAATTAAACGCCGGGCGATTTTACGTATTTATGGAAAGCATTGACATATGATTTTGAATATGATACAAAGTTACAGTAGATAAATAAATAGTCTGTTCATTTAAGACATGTAAAAAATACACACGGTCACACACAAAAATTCAACGTCACGTAATTATCAAAGTTTGCATTATTTTGTAGCAAATTGTTATACAATGATACAAATACATTTTCGAACTGCATTAACAATACAACAGCAATGGAGAATGAGAGAATGAAAAGAAATTAAAAACTGTTACGAATAAGTCAACAAAAATTAATACAATACATGATACGGCACTATAAGATTTTGTTATCAACGGTATTTAATATACTAGTACTAGTAATGTATAAAACCAACACAAGTAATAGTACATTCATTAATAAAAACAACTTTAATTTCCAAAAGCTTATACAATGTACTTTCAAAAGTCAATTAAATGATCACGCAAACTAACATTTATTCTTAATTATAATAGAAACATATTCATTCATAAAAAATACAGAAAGACATATGTAACAATGTTATGTTTGAGCATTATAAATTTTGTTTGCATTTAATTTTCTGATACTGCAATTTTAGCGTATATCTAGTAAAAAATTGTATAATCCAAAGCAAATTGTTGTCAAGAAATTAAAAACAAAACAAAAACACCACTACTACTGCCACCAACAACAAATGTAAAAAGATAAAATTACTTACAGGTAATGCATCAACATTTTACTCCGTTTCATGACGTAACTAGCATTGTCTTTCATGTTTGTAGAATATTTTGTCATCAATACCTATAAAGAAAAAGAAACAAAATCATTGTAGAAAATCTTGTGGTCCTTTCAACATTTTCTCGACTTTTTTTCTTTATTTGAAAAGGGGCAAGCCTGATTTTTTTATTGTTTAAATAATGATTTTAGAGAATGCTTTAAAATGCTTATTACCTGAAGAAAGTAGCACTGAATGTGGAATTTTTGTCAAAAATGTAGCAAAATGGAAAATCAAAGTAGTAGATCTATTTTGTCTTCCATCAAAATACTAAATCTTTTTAACTAAACTAATTGCAAAAAAGCAAAAGAAGCAAATACGGTTCAGATAATTGAAACTATTGGAACATAAAAAATAAAAAGCTCTTGAGAAAAGAAAACAACAACTAAAACATTTTTTCGGTATATGGGCCTTTAACCTGTTTGCTTGTGAAGATGTTTAACTGATTTCCTGGTTTTATACATATAATGAATGCTTAATCTTGAAATTCATCTGACTGTCAATATCTATTACAGGAAGTTTGGATTGTTGTCTAACCCACTGCAATTGCTTGGAATGTATGTAGGTGTACTGGCATATTATTAAAAAGGAAGTCATATTTAAGTACACCACTTTTTGTTGTAGCATGTAAGTCAGATTCTAGATATGTGCAGTATGAAAAGGATAGTCTTATCATCTGCATAATTATAAAAAAGGTGCATTTATAAATAAAAACATACTATTAATGAAAACATTGATTCGTAATCTCTTAGGGGCAGGCAATATTGCCTATTTCTTATTTGCTCTCTCCTGCGCATCGGTCGAATATTTCACTAACGCTCACTTCGTACCTCTGCTAAAACAGTATCCACAGACCGATATTTCCATTTTTAGGCATGATCCTGATAAGCCAGATGCTGTTAATATGTGTAACAAAATGTCATGCAATCAAATTTATTGCATCCACACATTAATTGCTGTCAAACTTCTCTCAATCGTCAACCAATCTTAAAAGTGGAGCTTGGCAACAATGCCCTTTTTCTTAAAGCTCGCAAATAATGATTAAATATATTGTCAAAAAATAACAATGCGCATTCAAAATGTTATTATAGAATATGTTTATATTTTACTTTTATAATAGCAGCATTTTCGAATAAATGTTTAACTTGATTTCTTTACATACATTATTCTCATATTTGATCTTCAAAAATAGTGATAATTTCGATACAGTTTCTTTTAAAATGTAAAATAAACATCTTTTGATTACACACAGAGACATTATTTAACATTTAACAGACCCTTCACACTATTGGTAAACACAGTATAAATACAAAGAGTCGTTAGAAATACAGTATGTAAGTAAGGACAAAATGAACTTGACCAGTAATTAGAAACACAGCTTCCCAAACATAGTTTATTTATTCTCTTATTCAAGTTAAACATATTCAGCAAGAATTTTCAAGGTTTTAAATAATTTTCTTAATTAAATGAATGTTACTCAAAGATGAGAATAATATATATCAATATTTTTATAGGAAAACGTATTTGATTTAATTGAGATATTTATCAAGTTCGTCCACTAACGAGGGCTACTAAGCTTTAAACGGTTTTAAAGTAACAATTCAACAATAGTAATGGATTGATGACCGTTCGACAATGCGGACATGAAGGGATAAACTAGTAGGTTATTTTACTGTGATAAATGGCGATTTATACACAATAGAGCGGGTTATGTTCTTATTGCTATTTAAGCGCTCAAAACGTGTTGAGAAGGACCTTAACGAACCACAATGAAGATGCACCCGTGTTTGATAAAGGAGAATAACATATTTTGTGTTTTCGTTTTATACTTGACATTCAGTTATTATTAATGGTCAATGATTTTTTGATATACAAAGATAAATACGCATAAACTGGGTAAATTGGTTACAAAATAAAACATTTTATTTTGTTGCCTGTGCCTGCTGAATACTGAAAAGAATTAAAAGATAATCATAAATCTATAATAACAAACAAAACAGGAACAATTGCTTTTATTCGTGTCTTTAAAGAATAACGACTTCATTAAAAAATAGATATTCAAGACCTTGCGGACTTTATAAAATAAAATGAACGAAGTTGAATTTTACCGCGGAGCAAGAAGTGATCATCCTCAGTCACGGAGGTATTCTGAAAGATATGATGTTATCGGAGAAACAAAGGATAACAGCACTGAGGAAAACGGTTATATCTTTTACACTGGTTTCAACAATGCAAGCGGCATGTATAGAGATGCACGAAGGGAACCATCACATAAAGTAAGTTAATTTATCACTGTAATAACTTGATCCTTAAACAATATTTTTTCTTTTTCATGATAAAGCTTTGAAATTTGTCTTGTGACTCAAATTATTTAAGGCTGGTCCTATCAATGCAATATCTTCACAAAGTGTTCCCAAAGATAACACACTTGTTTATCATCTCAAAAGGAGAAAGGAATGAAATTGACAGTATGAAGAAAAAAGTTTGTAAAATGGGTCAAACCGTTCACGCCGAATTAATTAGGCTACGACTGTTCATACTTATTGCATCAAGAAAACTGAAAGATTATTGACAAAAAATGGGTTTTTTTTTATCAAACAACTAAAATACACCTAAAGTGTGTAATGATACCATGCCCGGGCCAAACCTCGATATCAGTTGATCATAGACATGGTAAATGATTTGGATTGTGATTAATAAGGCGTTTAAATTGGTCATCATTTGAAATGCAAATAAACTTTGATTCACGCGTTATTTATATTTATCAGATGAGACCTTCACACAGATGCCCATGTTCGCCATAATCAAGCGTTTTATCAGACAACCAATATTTTTCCTGAAAACATTATGCACCTGTTTTCCGTGACTTTAAATAATAAGATGTTTAATTACTGAAAAGACATGAATGTTAAACAAAAATACTGCACTGAATGAAACAACACACATATCGAACGTACATCAGCACCTCTGTACCTGGGACATATGTCCCTTAATAATAATGACACACAGATTGTCTCCTCATGGTATTGCATCTTAGAGAGTAAACAAAAAATTATTACTAAGACACATTTTAGGGAAGGTAATCCGAGTCATATTTGACCACTAAAGAACTAGAACTTTAAGGCAACTGTTTGTATATTTCAGCTGCATTATAGTTTTTTAATAATTCATATTTGTCATAATTCGTATTTGCAAGGAAATCTTTTTTCACGTTGCTTTGTTAATTATGAGAAATTGTACAACGATCTACATATTTGACCGTCTTAATGTGAAGCTATATTTTGCGATGCAAACACAACCATACGTTCTGTAATTTGTTATACTTCAGCGTAGCACTAAAATTTTCCTCCTTATCAAATGTTTTATTCTTGTAAAGGCTGTCAACAACCAGTTCCAAGACATCGGGAATACTTCGGGCAGCATAAAATCGTTTGATTCTACCGGAAAACAGAAGAGTTTCCGGCGCCTTATCGCAAGGTTCGCCGAGAAAACATCGATGCAAGGCGTTCCTTACATAAATAATGCAAAGTTTTGGTGGGCAAGATTAATTTGGTGTTTTATGTTGCTTGCTGCAATTGCCGCAATGTCTTTGCACCTTTGGTATCTGGTTGACCAATACATGGACTACCCTGTACAGACAAAAATTTCGTTAGGATTTGAGACTCTGAAATTTCCCGAGATTACAATATGCAACGCAAATGTCATGCATAAAAAACGTGTGGACAAATACGACGGAGCTGAAAAGTTAAAGGAGCTTCTTGAAAACTTGCATCCAGAAAACCTTGTACCAGATCAGTTTGACCCAAATTATGATCCACACGGGCCAAAACTGCCACCTCCAGGAGGTCAAGGTAAACAGGGACCGGGAGGTCTACCAGAAAGTGGGTCAACTTCTGGTTCGCAAAAACCACCAATTGTAAGTTTGATTATCATTTTATAACCAATAATATAGATTCAGTGTACGCTTGTCTTTGATTAAGTCATTTTAAGATAACCTGAAATTCTTTAAAACTAAGATAGATACTTCAACAGCGCTTGTTAACTTTCGCTTATTTTCTGTTATTATCGAACGCATTTAACACTACGCAAGCATTGATATTGCTCCGCCCTCCGGATTACGTGACTTGTTATTAATGTCATGCCACTTGTTGACAATAACTTTGGATGTTGTCAACAAATTATATCTAAATAAATCGAATACATACAAGACTGGTCCAAGTTTTGTTACCGGGTATCTTTCCGTTCTTCACGGCCATTGACGGCGCTATTTTAAGTTTCGCTGATTTGGGACACAAGGAATTTATTTCGACTGGCTGACACGATTATGTTTAATGTTGAATACAACAGTTAGGAAACACTACAGTCTTTGTCGTCATTGTCTTATTTATTTTTATTAAAAGTTCTAACAAAATCTGGAATATTTCAAACATTTACATGAACCATTCATAGTTTCATCATAATTTTGCAACTATTGTTTAAACTATTTACATCATATTACTTTTCTAATAAAGCCAGGATATATTTTGTCTCTCTTTGGAATTATCAGAGTGTATACTTATCAATATGATTCTTTTCGACAGAGACGCAAACGTTTTCTTAACGAATACAAAAATTTCAATAAAACTAAATTTGGTGGCAAAGATCGTCCGAATTTTCGAGAAATAGGACCAAAAGATCAAAATGATTTTGATGGAGAATTGGATTCTAGGACAGAGCTGGAAGATCTATTTAAATGGTTGTTTATGTCAATCCCAAAGTAAGTTGCATAAAACATTTATGTTTGTGTCATTCTAACATATTTCAAAATATGCAATATAATTTGTTCACTTTAAAATTAAAAGGAATCGAATATTAGAATCGAAATCAATACTGTGAGCTCAAATGACACGTTAGAAAGCTATTGGGCTTTTTTCCTTAACCTTGCACGACAAGTTTCTGTTTATTTGAAAGTTCCATGATAAACTCCGTATGAACACATCTGCTGATGTTTCTAAATTCAATTTCGCCATTTTTAATGTTTAATATTTAAATGTCGAATTCTGCTTAAGCCGGTGTTAGAGGACGTGGAGGGTAACTTGCACTTTCCAGTCCATGAACAGGTTCAGTCAAACCGAGCCTGCAACATTTTCAATTTTGTCGTTTTTTGGCGTTCTTTATGGATTCCGTCTTCTCTAATTTGTGTGTATTTGGTTTTGGTTTTTATGTAGATTTTAACACATATTTGGTCATACTTTCAGCGGTTGATTTACCTTACTGTTTTTTCTGGATAACAAACCAGTAATAACCAATATCTCTGCAAGCGAACCTATATGATTTCTGAATCAGCGGTTTGTTCTAACATCGATGCAATTAAACGATTTTGTTTTCAGGCAGGAGAGAGCTGAATTGGGCCACAATATAACAGATATGCTGATCAGCTGTACGTTTAACGGGAGGATGTGCTCTTCAAAGTAAGACCTTTTAGAAGTTGTCACTGGTATTCACTTTAACAACCCATCCAATTTTGCGGCTCTACGAAATGCGTTGATTTTGATACGGTTAAGCACTTATTTCATATTCATAGAAATAAATATAGAAATTGAGGAGCCTGGCTTTATTGACATTCTGTTATTTTTCTCGAGCGTTGAAATGGTGAAGATCGACAACTTGTTTTAGGTTAAGTCAACCAATGTTGCATCTTCAAAGTGAGAAATAAAAATGAGCCGCCAACAAGAAATAACAAGAGCATCGCAAAGGCAGAGCAATACGCCCGAATGCAAATGTGTTTCAGTAATTTAATAAATTGCAGAAGTGTCCCGTTCATTAAACTTGCCCAGAGAATGTGTATATTAATTATCATCATGATACAAAGTGATCCCCAAAGGCTGGGATATTTAAAACCCAAAGTACATGGTTATTTTATGCAACTTTTATTGATATTATATTTATAATACTCACTTAAAACAACAATAATGTTGGGTTATATGCGTTTACAAATATTTTACTACCTCCTTTTACACCAATAACATCAATATCCATACAGACAATTAACATTATGTTCACGATTCGTTCAAAAGTGATGATTCTACTTTTATGAAGGACAACAAGGTAATTCTACATGCCAGATGCCTATGCTTAGCACAATTAAGGTTTGGAGGAAAAGACTTTACAGACATGTTTACTATATACTATGTACATACTGTGTAAGTGACAACTAACACCCCCCCCCCCCCTACTGACAAAAAGGCAGTTTGTACAACAGGTTGATAATTTTATACGAATTGTAGTGTTAAAAGGACCCACCAGATTCATACATGCCGAATAGCTAATTTCTGTGTAATGTTATTTTTATAATAATGAATCGAACTTGAATGTGTTTTCCTTAATAAGTCATTGTAACTTAAGTGACCCCTGTGGTTATGCCGATACTGACCCCTGGGACATGATTTATATCACATTTGTAAAAGTCGAAATTCATGCTGCATATCGCCATACAAGTCCATATTAATGATACATATCCAACCTTTTAGCATGATAGTTTCACACAGTAAACTAAATTACATTTTCCTACACAAGCCTGCGGATGTTTTTAGATGCAAAATATTACCATTTCATGTTTAAATGTTGAATTCTGCTTAAGCCGGTGCTAAGGGATGTGGACGGTAGTTTGCACTTGACAGTACTGTCCATGAACAGGCTCAATAAAACCGAGCCTGCACCAGTTTTAATTTTGCCGTGTTGGGCTTTCTTTAGGGATTCTTATATTCTATAGATGTAAATAGTAGACAGAGCGAACACGAAGGCATTTCAAATTCATGCATAATGACCAAGTTGGACCTTGAACTTAACAAGCCTTTACCCATGTTCTGCACATCTCGAACTGGGTAACATTTCTGCTCGGCAGTTTAAATTCAAAAACACGAATATGCTAAAAGATAGACAGGCGACCGAAACATTGTAGGAACTACCTCCTAAATGTTGAGAAAACAATGCCGACAATTTTGTTTCCTTGGAAATGTTACACGTGACCAAATTTTACTGTTACCTATATAACAGTACAAACTTCTAAGTCACGTGGTGTACTTACATTAATACATGTAACAGTAAGAATGACTCCCACTGGCATATGAAAAAAAAATCAACTGATCGGTACATTTTTATTGCAGTATGTTCACCCTACATCAGACAACAGAATATGGTAATTGCTGGTCAATTAGCTCTGACAAATTTAAAGTGAAACACCCAGGGCCATCTGGAGGTATACATTTGACTTAAACAGTTTTCTACTTATATACGAGTACACATGCATATTCGTTATTATTTCTTTAAGAGAACTGTAAGAAATATAGGACTGTTTTTATGTTTAAACAATTGTTTTCATTTGTTTCGTTGTTTTTTTTCCTGAACAAAATATTGATTTTTGTCTAGAAAAAACTTGAAATAAGGTGTCAATGGCGTGTTTTCTATGAAATAATATGATACTAGACAGTGATTGGTGAATTACGATTTCATGTCTGTCCAGACTTAAAATCCAAGTGGAAAATTTGTTGTTGTTTTTTTTAAACTATCAAGGTATTATTTGAAACCTATTACAGGTGGAGCTTCTTTTTCAAAATAGCTCAAATGTTTTTAATACTTTGTTTGATTTATGATTATTTGATTATTATTATTTACGAAAATGGATTTTATTAGATTTTAAAAGGACTGGCGTTTAGTCGGTTATGATGCGATTCACATCGCTAGCGTCTGTACACGAATATGAAGTACCAAGTTATAAAATAGGTAAACATTCCTTAGTCACCTTTTCGGACTTATCTTTAATAAAACTTCTTCAAAATCAATTAGTTTTTTAAAAAAGGTAAGAAATATCTAATAATTTATATCAAATCTTTGACGCATTTACCTCCCTCGCAATAGTTGAGCTATCTGTAACAATGCATCGTCGGAACCCACTGGCACATATTCCACAATCGTTTTTACGTAACGAGTACGCATGAGTCACCGATGATGATAACTATAGCGAAGTGATATAAAGTATAATCTTTACTTTTCAGGGCTTTCTTTGGTGTTTTATCTGGAGGTAACAGAGTATTTAAAAGGTCTGACGACAGGATACGGTGCTAGGATTCAGATACATGAGCAACGTACATATCCTCTACCTGCAGAAGAAGGGCTGTTTATTCCAGCTTCCATGGAGACTGATATTGGTCTAAGAATGGTAAATTGGTCACGTGATATTTATGGGGGTAACCGCTTTCGGTTAATAACTGAAACATAAATATCAGTCCCTTTTAGATCGCTTGCACCAAGCGTGCAACCACTTGACATGATGCCTATGCTTGTTGTATGGGTACATAAAGTCATAACTGAATTTAGAATCCCGGAGAATAATTTTATTTACACCGTCGTTTATAGCAGCATATAAAGGCTATAAAGGAGGTTTGGTGCATATTGAATCGGTCTTAACATTCATTCATGATTTTACTGACAGTGCCCCTCTCTGTCCCTTTAATGTATGTCTTGTTTTAAATGTGTTTACATTTGTTGAATCTTTGTGTCTGAATGTGTTATTTGTCCTCAGCAGTGAGCGTTTTCTTTCCCCTCTCTGTCCTGCTTTATACCTTAAATTCCTGTTTTATCCCGTTTAATCAATCAATTATCTATGTTAGTGTTTTCATTTAATTTTCTATGATCTCCTTTATAATGATGTTACTCATTTACATTAGTTTGTTCGCACTCATCCTTCCTTGCGCTGTCGATGAGCCTTTATCTATATTTGTTCGTTGCTTGCTCCGCTTGGTGCATTTAACGGTTGGTTGTCCCGTGTAGTTGGATATGGTTGGCGTAAACTTTTCCTTTTCATATCAAACTGACTTATTATGCTTGTTTTACTATGGAGCGTTGAGAGACTAATTTTAACACATGTATCTTGCATCCTACTTATATGTAATGGAAACATAATGTGTGTGATTTATTTTTATACAGTGGATTAAAAATTATATCTACATTTGAAAAATTTAATCGAGATTCAGCTGTTTTTATAATAATAATAATCATCATCATCATCGTCGTTTTTATTATCATTACAATTAGTATTTACTTTCCGCTGACTCGTTTTTTCTTTGAAATAATTTTAGTCAAAAGTCTTTAAAGGACAAAATAATGTCATTCTTTTTGCACTTATCATATTCAAGTGTAAAATATAATAAACCAGGTGAAGTTATTTTGAAACAGATATCTATATCACGACAAAGTGGATTGTATGGTGACTGTAATGATGGACAGGGTCTAGAGAAATACACAATGTATAAATATACTAGATCGGTACGTGTCTGATTCGTTTATTTTTGTAAAAACGGTATTATAATATTTCTAGGCATCATTACCTCGCACTTTACCAAGTTTCGCTATTTTCCGCATTTTATCTGTTTCAGTCTGATAACTCTTGTTCGACGAGCGTTCATATGACATTTTTTTCTGATTTATAAAAGTTGGCCCCGTTTGCACTAAGAAATGATCCTGATTTTCTTTATATTGTTTTATAAATTCCTAGAACTTAATGGTATATAGTCAAAGTGTTAAAGAATTGCCGATTTGCACAGAAACAAGCCTATATTGAAAGGATTTTGACAAACTACAAAACAAATACAAAAGGAATGAATACAAAATAAGGATCAATTTTAGGATCAGAATCAATATTTGGATCAACTATTAAGTAAAATTACAATAAATTTATTCTAAAATTTTATAATCATGCTATTTTAATTTCAATTCGAATGTTAATATTAAATGCTAATTCAATGAGGATAAAAGCTGGAAAATATCTTAGTTTTTAAATTTTATCCTGATCTTGATCCTGATCCTTAAATCTTCAGATGCGACACGGAAAGTGACGAATAATGCCGATTTTTCACGACCTAACTCACAACCAAAATTTACATCTGATTGTGAATCTTCATCTTGTTATATTTGCCATATTTATTATTTTTATCGACGCAATTATATAATTCTTCTAGAATTTCTTCTGATGTTGATATTTAATCAAATTAAAATGTTATCATATTCTAGGCATGTCAGGCGCTTTGTCTGACTAACAAAATAATGGAAATATGTCGCTGTTTCGATGAAAAATTAGAAGAATTAGCGATGAGTAAAAATAATGGACTTCAACCATGCCGAAATCAAACTGGTAAGTATGTTTGCCAGTTGCTGTTGTTGTTTTTCTTCATTCTTTAGCCTTTTTAAGTACCCTCGAGCAAGGTGCCTAGTAGCCTTAAATTCATTTGTATACACATAAAATATTTCATTTAAGAAACATGTGTAATAGTTTTCTTACTTAAATTATGTTTAGTAGTAAATGTTTAAATGCGACTATTAAAATTGAGGAATATTAGCATTTGTCACGTTTCTGTTGCAGAGATAGAGTGTATGACAAAATTAAAAAACGATTTTGTGAAACACGATGTGCCATGTACATGTTTCAACCCTTGCAGGTATGTTTAGAAATAGAACATGTTTCTGTTAAGTATTTAAACGGTGATGTCATGTCTACAAAATGTTTGGAATATTATAAGAAGAATTTGTCATGATTTTTATTTATTTTCATTACTGGTAGTAGAGTTTGTTGGAGTCTCCAATTACTGCAAAGCCGTGCTCCAATTCAGAAATTAAATTGGGAATAGAATATTAGAAATACAGTCCTACATGTTACCACAATTGTCAGCATAAGTAAAATAACCAGTTGATGGAGATATCCCGGATCTCGGCAAGTGTGAGGTATCCCCCAACTAAACCTTGGGTACAAACCAACCTTGATCAATGTACATGTAAATCGATAAAAAGTGCAACGTGTAAATTATTCAATGGTCGGCACGCAAAAGTACATCATGAAGTTAAAATGATAAAAGTATGTTGAGAAAAAAACCACATATGTCGAGTTTGGATAACATTTATTTTATGGGGGGAGGGGAATAGCGGAGTTTTGACTTTGACTTTTGACTTTTACATGTCTCAAGTTTATATCAGGATAGTTAGAATCTTACAATACCTTTTGGCTAACCAATACTACCAATACATTATAATTTTACTATGTTCATTTCAATATTTACAGTGAAGTTCAATACATTAAATCTGTTAGTCAAAGACAGTGGCCAGACGACGATTATGCGGTAAGATATTGTGTTTTAATAGTAACAACTTAATATGGTAATAGTTCAATGATGGGACTTGGGCGTATTTGATTTACTTCAATCTCATACATTATAATACTTTAAATTTCCGAATGACCCAACCCCAAACCTTGTGCTTTAATACAGGTCTTTTTACACGGTTGCGCTTTTATTGTTATGGAAGTACAATTTTAGTACGTATTTGAAAGTGAAATCATCTTTAATTACACAATGAACAGATTCATATCTAAAACAGAATAAGTAAAAATCAAAAGATTTAACTAACTACAGTGTTGGAGCAATACCTCTAGACGCTTGCAGAAATCATGATCTTAAAGTAGAAAAATGTCGTCTTCTTTTGCCGATTCTTACATTTTTTCATTCATTTTTGCATATAAATCAATTTGACGAGATGAATTAAAGTGTATTTCGGTGGATGAAAAGTCGAGATTTTAGCATTTAGTTATTCAAGTGCTTTGTCCTGTGAATACTGGAGTGGTGCTGGAGGGATCATGGGTTCGAGCTATTCAAATAATCTATTTGAGCCGCGTCATGACAAAACCAACATAATGGGCTTGCGACCAGCATGGATCCAGACCAGCCTGCGCATCCGCGCAGTCTGATCAGGATCCATGCTATTCGCTTTCAGTTTCTCTACTTGTAACAGAGTCGGTAAGCGAACAGCATGGATCCTGATCAGACTGTGCGGATGCGCAGGCTGGTCTGGATCCATGCTGGTCGCCAACGCATCATGTTGGTTTTGTCGTGACGCGGCTCATTTGCCTTTTTTGCTTTTTTAGATGGTGTTACTACAAGACATTTGTAACAAAGACCCGGACGTCTGCGCATCATTGAGAGGGTTCATTGATAATACAGGAAAAATGAAGTAAATTATATCTTATTATCAATAACTTATAGCACTGTCAAATTGTAGCACCCCGATCAAGACAGGGCGAATACAATATTAAAAATTTAAACCCTTAAATTTTATAGTTTAAAACTTTTGGTGAATATAAACTCGGCTCGGTTAAGACTGATTCATTTATCAATTATCATATTATTTATTAAGACATTCGTGTAATTCAAAACATCTTTCGGATATGAAATAAAGTGTCGAAATTTTATTGAATAATAGACGAGAAGCACCGAAGTGAGTATATACTACTTAAGTGAACCGGAAATGCTTTTTTCTGTTACAAATAACTCTGATATTTTGATACATTAAAAAAACTTCTTGAAAGTGTATTTTCAAAAATATATTTAATGTTGTTGTTTCGTTCTTTCCATAGAGGAAACCGGGTGATTGCGTAAGTAATAGTTTTTGTTATACATATGTGTTATCGTTATAACCATTATGGATCATATGGTTATAATGATATAATGCATGCGTAGTTGGATGCTATTAGAATAGGAGTTTCAGTAAGAATGACAAGGAAACTTATACTTTAATGTTAAAAAAAAAGATATAATTTCATGGTATGGAATTATTTTGTCTACTTTTTTTATAGCGTATTTGTACGCCACGGGCCTTTTCGCACTTCTTAAATTATTTCTTGCATTTCTAAAATTTATAACATAAAGTTTTGCTTATACTCTTACATAGCGGGTATGGGAAAGAAAAATCATTTTTGCATGTTCAAAATAAATAAACCTCTGTATGCTTGGTTGTTGCTGGTTTCGGCGTGCACCCTGGCACCGGTTGTCATAGACTCTTTGCTTCATTTCTCGTTCAATTTCATGAATCTTCTGTCATTCTATCTTTTCGTACTGATTCATTCTGTCTTTTTTGTCCCGAGTTCTGTTATGAAATAAAAATATTTTAAACATCAAATCATCAATGCACTAAATAATTATTTATTGATAAATTGTTCTGCATGTATTGCAATTATTACATGTATAAACAAGAGCTGTCGGTAGGACAGCATGCTCGACTATTCTTAGTGCTTGATAGTAAAAAAAATGCCTGATACAGTTACCTCCTCTTGTTTACAGGTTGGGTCATGATGGTGAACAAGTGTGCAAAGTTTCAAAGCCATATGTCAATGGACTTTGAAAATATTTGAACTATTACAAAAACTTTAACGAAAATTCTAAGTCGAAAAAGGGGCATAATTCTGTCAAAATGCTTAATAGAGTTACCTCCTGCTGTCTACAGGTTGGGGTCATGATGTTGAACAAGTGTGCAAAGTTTCAAAGCCATATGTCTATGGACTTTGAAAATATTTGAACTATTACAAAAACTTTAACGAAAATTCTAAGTCGAAAAAGGGGCATAATTCTGTCAAAATGCTTGATAGAGTTACCTCCTCCTGTCTACAGGTTGGGGTCATGATGGTGAACAAGTGTGCAAAGTTTCAAAGCCATATGTCAATGAACTTTGAAAATATTTGAACTATTACAAAAACTTTAACGTAAATTCTAAGTCGAAAAAGGGGCATAATTCTGTCAAAATGCTTGATAGAGTTACCTCCTCCTGTCTACAGGTTGGGGTCATGATGTTGAACAAGTGTGCAAAGTTTCAAAGCCATATGTCAATGGACTTTGAAAATATTTGAACTATTACAAAAACTTTAACGTAAATCCTAAGTCGAAAAAGGGGCATAATTCTGTCAAAATGCTTGATAGAGTTACCTCCTCCTGTCTACAGGTTGGGGTCATGATGGTGAACAAGTGTGCAAAGTTTCAAAGCCATATGTCAATGGACTTTGAAAATATTTGAACTATTACAAAAACTTTAACATAAGTGGTTACGCCGACGCCGACGCCGACGCTCGGGTGACTGCAATAGCTCTACTTATTCTTATCGAATAGTCGAGCTAAAAATGTCAAAAATGTCAAAAGTAAAGTTCATATTGTATATTCTTTTGTAATTCTTCATTTGTTTGACATTGTTATATTACAAATTAGTTTTAATTATTTTCAAGTACATGTACTAGTAAATATACACATACAGATATAATTCTAATAGAGAAAATATACTACAAATGACAAAATCTGTAACGGTGAGGCGCAAATCACATCAGGACTTACAAGACTTGCAAAGGCTATGATTAAAAAAAACATCAACAACATCGTACATTTTGACCAAAGAGTGTATTTTGATACAAGTACATGTTTCTGTTTCAGTAACAATTTCTTGAAGCTGAACATTTATTATGAGGATTTGAACTTTGAAAATCTCACAGAGGTCCCGGAAATAGAGGTATGTTTATGCTTTGAAACCACTAAACATTAACTAATAATTGAGCTGCGTCATGACAAAACCAACATAGTGCGTTTGCGACCAGCATGGATCCAGACCAGCCTGCGCATCCGCGCAGTCTGATCAGGATCCATGCTGTTCGCTATCAGTTTCGCTACTTGTAATAGAGTTTGAAAGCGAACAGCATATGGATCCTGATCAGACTGCGCGGGTGCGCAGGCTGTTCTGGATTCATGCTGGTCGCAAACGCAATACGTTGGTTTTGTCGTGACGCGACTCATATGCCTTATAACATCTTATATTAAGTTATCGGTCTTCGTGGTTATATTCCTGCACATTTGAGCTTGAACTACAACAATGCACTCAAAATTGATATCTATTTCCTATACGACTTTAACTAGTATTTAAAGATTAAAGTAAAAAAAACCTGCGGTTTTGGCTATTCTTTAGGGATTATTTATCTTTCTCTTATTTTACTAAATGTCTTGTAATAAAGCATTGAATTGAATAATCATCACACCGCCAACAGATTGGCCTCTTAAAAGAAATCTAGACAATGTTTATGTTTTATGATTATGCAGAAGGAAAACTCAAAATTCAAATTCAAATGCATTAGGAAAACTAATAATAAGATATTACAAATATTAGCTCTATAGATTATATGTCTTTATTTTGTCAGCTTTTTGAAACGCTGCTCATCGTTGTAGAACTGCATGATTGTTTTCTATAACATGCTTTGAAACGCCATTTTCCTTTTAGATTCAGCAGTTTCTGTCTGACGTGGGCGGAGCTATTGGCTTATGGATAGGTCTGTCAATACTGAGCCTTTGTGAACTTGTTCAACTATTTGTTGAGTTATGTGACTACGGTATGAATAAAACAATTAAGGAAACTAGAAAAGGGCGGCGACAGCGTAGGAAAGCTAGAAGAAACCTCGCTGTTACTTCTGCAAAAAGTACTTCAATAGCACAAGATGAAGATAAGTTGCCAAGGAAATATTTTAGCAATGATTATGACAATAAAAGATTTGAAACCGAATTTCCAGAAGGTCTCCAAAACGGAAATGCTAGAGAATATTCTTACCGGAAGTGACGCATTGAATGAACACTCGTAAGGGGCAGAGGACCTAAAATAACAATTTTGTAGTTCAGTGTGGCAACAAACACTATTCCAAATATTTCAAAATCTGTTAGGCAGATAATCAGTTGCCAGCATTATTCGAGGATATGACATACATTGAAGAAAATAATGGTTTGCATGCATTGTTCCTAAAAAATAATGACTGCCAGCAATATATATTAACCCCTACCCAACAAAAATCACACCTAAAATATACTAATGTGGGCAATCTTCATGAAGGTGCAGCATACTCTAGAATTCGCCCGATTCACTTACACACAGTGCGATCGATGGCAAGTTCAAAAATGACCAATAAAGTGTCTGTTATACGTTTAGATTTTTCACAAAATTTATCTTAAGTTTCTTACTTGTGTGGCGCCAACTGTCAAAGCTTGATTTTTAACTTTTTCACCTCCATTCTGAGAGTCAAAAATACATAAAAGCTACCAAAGTGCTTAGTTTCGGTTAAAAAAACCAAAATACTACTCAATTACAATTCACAAACATGAAAGAATTACAATGACAGAGAAATATTAAAATTTTCAGAACCTTAAAAGCAACATGTCTGAGTTATGAGTAAATTTGACCCGGGGCCATCATTCGAATATGTCCCCTGCCCCCTAACAAACGTATGTACCATACGGTATACTTTGAGAAACAGTATCCGGTACTACGGTCTCATATCGAGTGATCTCCCAGACAGGCCCAAACAATAAACAACCCATTGACACTAAGGTTCTTAACACCCCTTTCCAATGTAATTTATGTTAATGAAAACATTTTTCTTTCATGAAATTCAGGTTATATATAATTGGCAAATTCTCTTATGATGCTCAAAGCATTGATTGTATATCTGTATGTTTCTATGAATTGGAAAACTAATAAATTTTTTGAAAAAATAGTTCAATAGAAATGTTTTAGTCACTATATAGTTAATTAGCTCCTTATAGAATTCGAGACAACTTCGGAATTTGAGAAACAATTAGGATAATTATATACCTCCCCTCCGAAGCACATATATAGTCAACAAAGAACATCAACAACAAGACAAGAACTAAACAACCCCGCACGCACATACATGCGCGCATACACACATGCACACACAATTTCAGTATAAATGAAAGCGCTGAAGGTCAGACACTCACATTGATTTTTCCCATAGACTTACATGAGAAAAAATGGTCCCTAATCCTACCTTAAAACTGAGTTTCGTGCTAAAGAGGTGATTTTTTGTAGCATAATGAAATGCCTGACACATAAAAAATCCTTTTATATAGGGGTAGCCAACCAAATGTTTGGCAAAATGACTTCAAAGAAGATCACCCCCTTTTCAATGAAATTTTCTGCTGATCATAGGACTGACATACTTTTTTATAAATGCAAATATCCAAGTCACAAATTGTCATAGAGACTGAAATATTTCATTTTCTTCAGAAACAATATACTTCTAGTTTCTAAATTAGTTTTCATACTTAAAAATACATGTACCCCATTTTCATCCAGTCACCTCATGTCCAAATGAATCTTACGTTTTTCCCTACACTTTTTCCAGCCAATCGCTGGCCATGTTGCAATGCGAGACACTGACCTGAAAGCATTGAAATATTCGTTCTTTAATTTGATTTATTGATAGGTTTTGATGGCAGACGTATGAATTATAATCAGTGAAGGACCCGAGAAATATAGAGTTAGGTAAGAAAAAAAGAAAATTTTATGCACTAAAAATGCCCGTATTTCAGGAAACATACTAAAATATAAAAAAAAACTAACGCGCAGAATAAAAGTTGTTAACGTAACGTGAATGTTTATCAAAAAAAAATATAATAAGCAGACATGTTTGTTTGTGAGTTCTCGTAAAATTTACCGGAATAACTTAATTCTTGGTTTAATGAACAATATCTTTCTATCATTGATATTTAAACTATATATTAACGACCCATTATTGTAAATAGTAAACAGTATCAAGTTCCAACGAACTACTTTGTATTACGGTAAAACTGAAAATACATGTCAGTTCTTTCATTTCTCTGATTCTTTTTTAATCTCCATAGAACATGCAAATGTCTTTCAAATTAATTCTTAAGAGAGACTTTTTAGTAAATAACTCAATATGTATGTTTTACTATTTTGCAATGGCAAGTAAACATGACACTTGACACGGAACACGTTGTTTTTTTTTTCCTGGTATTGCGTTTTATCATAATAACATTTTAGCCGCGTCACGACAAAACCAACGTAATGCGTGTGCGAACAGCATGGATCCAGAGCAGCCTGCGCGTTCGCGCAGTCTGATCAGGATCCATGCTGTTTACTATCAGTTTCTCTATTTGTAATAGAGTTTGTAAGCGAACAGCATGGATCCTGATCAGAATGCGCGGATGCACAGGCTGGTCTGGATCCATGCTGGTCGCAAGCGCATTATGTTGATTTTGTCGTGACGCGGCTCATTTGTATTTGTGCTTTGTTAGCCTAATCACATTCCTTCAAAGGGTCACTAGCGTGTGGAGTTCACATTTCTTTTCTTTTTAATGACAATGTTATGGTCCTTGACTTAGTGATTGAAACGTCGCCAAATGACCTTTATTGTGTCGGTGTGACGTAAAACCCTATCAAACAAAAAACCTTAGTGTGGGATTTTTTTTTTATTTGAAATAGCAACAAAAGTTTACATGACAAGATCAGAACCACAGGGTGGATCCATTAACCTACCAGACCGTTCTTTTGATGTCTCCCTCTTGTCGGGTCATACGTCATTTAGAACGTTTCTTTTTTTTGCATAAACATTAACTGTTTTGTTTAAAATTTGAACCGATCTCACTAAATCTTTGTGAAAATTGACGTCTGTCGTCTCTGACAGTCCATTTAAAAGCTCGGTCAATTTGGCAAAATTATTGGTTCAGGTTTGGCATTTTACCACTTAAACAGATCATTCTGGTGCTTTTGAAAATCACCGTAGAAACTAACCCGTGCTCTGAACAAGACCCTTAGTCTATGACAGAATGTTAGGGAAGTTTGTTACATATACATTTGTATATATATCAATTAACGTCATATGAGTAAGTAACAGTATTTGCATGCGTTATATTTCATTCTAACACGCTTCAAAATTCCTACTTTCGAACAGGTACATTATTACACGGTACACGTACAGCATGAAACGGAATGCTTACACGTCATAGGACGTCAATGAACCCAATGACGTCAGTAAAATTACTTCTACGCTCAATGTACTTCAATATGTTTTTATCAATTTTCCTTTACATTAGAATGGTAGAAAGAAAATAGATATTAATTTATTTTATTCATTAATTTTACTTGCACTTAAGTATAATAATGCACGTTTCATCAATGTGCTTTGTAATGAATCACCCAGACCTATCGGTCTTCGTAATGACATTCCTATGCATTTGAACACGAACCGTGCATTATTCTAACAAAACATTCTATTTATATCTAGATCTATTCCCTAATTTAAATTGATGACACAAAATACAGCAGATTTTATCCTGCAAATTAAGGCATACATGAAGCAAGCAATAATGCTGTTGTATTTCTACATTGCCATACGGTCAGAATCGCAGATATTTTTCAGCATACCTGACAGAGGCGTGCCAAAACTATCGCCAACACGAGCACAACGAAAATACAAGCCTTATTATTCCATACAGAAGAACAGCAATGTTGCGCAATGAAAACTAAAATAATATTGAATACAGAGACTATAAATATAAATTCACTCTGTTTCGCTAATGACAGAGCAATATACACTTTAACAATCATGGGTTGAAATTATTTCAACAATGGTTTTAATTGTAACCCGGTAATTTGGTGAGATTTAAGTGTCTGTTAACATAAATATGATAGGTAATTTCTTTAGAATTACTGCATGTATTTTAATCTTAATGTCAGCAACAGTTAACTGGACTGAAGGGCTAATTATACCCATAATAAGGCGGAAGTCAAGAAGTCAAAAATTTTAGGAGCATCACACTTAATAACATTTTGTCGAAAATTTACTCAAAACTCTTAGTAAGTAGGTTAACTAAATGGGCCAAAAAGCATGAAAAATTAATAGACAATCAATACGGGTTTCAACAGAATAAATCCACTATCGATTGTATTTTTGTACTCTATTCACTTATTGCAAAAACTATATCAAATAAAGAAAAATTGTTCGTTGCTTTTCTCGACTGGGAAAAGATGTTTGATAGAATTGACCGTGTACTACTATGGCAAAAACTTTTGAATGCTAATGTAAGTTCTAAATTTATTGTTGCCTTAAGGTCTATGTATACCTCTGTTAAATCTTCCGTTCGTTATAATAATGTCAAGTCAACTCCAATAAATTCATACGTTGGAGTTAAACAGGGAGACCCGTCAAGCAGTTTATTGTGTCTATTTTCCCTTAATGATATTTTGGAAAGTACACGGAATATTTTAGACGGAATAATTAATCTTGGTGATATGCAAATATTTCTATTATTGTTCGCAGATGACGCTGCGATTTTTTCTAAAATCCCTAAAACATTACAATCATTATTAAACGATATAGAATTATACTGTAATAATTACAATTTGAAACTTAATGTTAATAAAACAAAAATAATGATTTTTGAAAACGGTCGTCACACAAATTATGATTTTTACTTATATAACACAAAAATCGAAGTTGTCAAATCCTTTAAATATGTAGGTGTACATCTATTCAAAAACGGACAATGGAATAGAACGCAGGAACGTATAGCACAACATGCGTCTTTCGCTCCTCATAATTTGTTTATTATCTTTAATCAAGTAGATTTACCCGTTTCACAGCAAATAAAATTGTTTGATTCTCTCGTATCATCAACTTTAAATTACGCGGCGGAGGTATGGGGATCACACATCACACCCGCTGTCGAAGTTATTCATTGTAAATTTTGTAGAAAAATTTTAGGAACTAAATTATCCACAAACCGAGAAGCGTTATATGGCGAACTTGGTCGAACACCTATGCATATTCAACGGAAAATAATTATGATTAAATATTGGATTAAGTTATTATCGCTTCAAGAAAGTACTATCCTTTTTAAAACATATTCTATGTTAATAATTGATGCTGACAATGGACAATCTTATAATGGTAAAAATTGGGCTTACACTATTAAACAAATATTAGATGAATCTGGATTAATATTTGTATGGGAAAACCAATATAGCATACAGGTAGATTTTAAAGCAATTAAATTCAGAATTCTTAGTTTGTATTACGAACAATGGTATACCTTGATAAATAATTCACCTCGTCTTGATACATACAGTTTATTTAAACATACTTTAATTTAGAAAAATACTTAAGTGTAATTAAAGAACCAAAGTATAGAATAGCCTTATCTAGATTCAGAACATCGTCACACAATTTAGCTATAGAATATGGAAGATATCGTAATATTCCAAGAAATGAACGTTTTTGTGAAAATTGTCAATTTAATCAAATAGGGAATGAATATCATTTTTTACTTATTTGCCCGAAGTTCTCCGATTTGAGAAAAAAGTATCTTAAACGGTATTACTACACATGGCCGACTAAGCAAAAGTTTATCAATTTAATGTCTGAATCATCGTTAACTGTAATTAATGGTTTAAGCAAATTTATATATCATGCTAACACTTTAAGAAATTAATCCTATCAAATGTGATCTGTATTTTATTCATATGATTGTAAGGCTCTTCTGAAAAAATCCATGTACTTGTGTTGTTTGTGTTTATATATTTTGTACTTGCTATAAACATGTATTTGTTTAATGCAATAAAATTTTGAAGTTGAAGTTAACGTTAATACGTAACTTGTATAGAAACAGTTACATGTCTGCGGCGTTTAACTCCCGGAAGGCAGTTTTGCGTATTTGTGAAAATTATCGATAAAAAGGACTAAAAAGAAGGTGCGAAACAAGCTTATGTGAAAGGAACAATACAACAATGGTAATGAAAACACATTTCTATTTCGACACTAAGTGATGATTGTTACACAATAGAACGGTTTATCAACTATTTTTATACGCCAATGTAGTTAGAAGTATAAGTTCTGGTCAGATAAAGAAAAAACAACACGATTTTGTTTTCATCATATTTAAAGTGACCGTCATAGTTTAATATAAACAGATAAAGACGAATATACTGGATAACTTATATTATTAAAATTATCATTTTGTGTGACAGTGTTTGCTAAAAACGTTTACTAGAGAAAAAAAACTTGACTGTTTTATTAGTCTACATAAATATCAAAGTTCTTGAAAAAAATATCTGTTTTAATAAAACAATTTATTATCTTTCGGGCTCACTTTGACAAAAATATGGATGGTGTTGAATTTTACCGCGGTCACAGGAGTGACGTTTCTCGGTCACGGAATAATTCTTTGAGATATGATGAGATCGGAGAAATAAATTCCTCCAAAGATTATCATAACAAGATAAATTATTGTCATTTTTACAATGGCTCTAACTTTAATAATGCCAGCGTCATGTATGGAAATTCTGGAAACGAAACAGCATACAAAGTAAGTTAAATTTGTTTTTTTCTTATACACGTTAACTTAAAACATTACCCTTCTTCTATTTGGTTGGCGACTTAAATTATTTTAGGACATTTTTCATTTTTGTTTATTTCCATTTCTACTTTGAATATTTTCCTTATAAAAAAAAACGCAGAAGATATTCACTTCAAACTTGAAAAATGCTTATTTACTGACAAAATGCAATCTTATTTCGTAGGACAGGTTACAATGAAATTCATTTGTTATACAATCGTAATTTGTATCCCTTTTCACAGATATATATCCATGCCTTTTTTGGCTTGGAATATAAAGTTTAAGTTTTAACATGAAATGATTTTTTTTCTGATGCGATTACAATTACTATAGATGCTATTGAATTTTTACTTAAATGACACCCCGGTCCTAAAATAACTTATCTTCAATTATTTTTACAGACTGAGCGAGAGGTAGAAAATACTTCCGGCAGCATAAAATCGCTTGATTCTACCGGCAAACAGAAGAGTTTTCGACGCCTCATTACCAGGTTTGCCGAGAAAACATCGATGCAAGGTGTCCCTTACATTAATAATGCAAAGTTTTGGTGGGCAAGACTAATTTGGTGTTTTATGTTGCTTGTTGCCATTGTCGCAATGTCTTTGCACCTTTGGTATCTTATTAACCAATACACAGACTATCCTGTACAGACAAAAATTTCGTTAGGATTCCAGACTCTGAAATTTCCCGAGATTACTTTTTGTAACGCAAATGTCATGCACAAAGGGCATTTAGACAAATACGACGGAGCTGAAAAGTTAAAAGAGCTTCTTGAAAACTTGCATCCAGAAAACCTTGTACCTGATCAGTATGATCCCAGCTATAATCCACACGCACCGAAAAGCCCACCTCCAGATAATGAACAAGGCGGTGATTACCTGGGAAAGGACGGACCTTCACAAGGAGGGTCGAATTTACCAGGGGGTCCGCAAAGCGGTAGTGATTCTGATTCTCAAAAAACACCATCTGTAAGTGTGTAATCATTTATTTTCATATCTGTAGATAATCTTTTTATCATAAATCAACATATTTTTAAATACACTACATTGCATATATTGCATCCGAGCCTGCAACATTTTCAATTTTGTTGTGTTGGACTTTCTTTAGGGATTCTGTTTTACTCTATTTTATAAACAAATCTGTTATTATCTAGAATTCTGTGAAGCAATACGATCCATACTGCACTGGCACATGCAGTGTTTTAATTCTCGTCATGTTGTGGCTGATTTTCTTGCTCACATTCAATCTTATAAGATTTTCCTTTATTATGTTGCTAAACATCTACTTTTCCCCCGCCGTACACCGTCCGCCGTATCCTCTTGAGCATTTTGCCTCATTCTGCTCGATGCCCTACTGCCATCTTTACCGGTGGACCAGCAGTTTTACTGGGCGTTTATCGATTGCCGTCGTTGTGTACTCCTATGATTTATATTTTCATTTTGTGTTCGACACAAGCTTGACTACCACGTGTTTTTCATTTATCCAAATACAAACAATGTAAATCGAATGCACACAAGACATATCTTTCCGTTCTTCATGCACAACGCTGTGTGATTTAAAGTTTAATGATTTTGAGAGTGTTATAACAATAATAATGAAGACGAAGAAGATGATAATTTGTTCTAGAATTATTTATAATCTGCTTTATAAAAATATTGTCAAATCAGATCATGTATCTTAGGCTTACCAATAACATCTATAGATAATCCTTTTACCTAATATATTAGTAATACTAAATGCTTCAAATGTATCTTGAAAATAATTTATTGTTATGCATTCCTTCCATTATGGATCAAGGTCCACTTTAAAGAAAATAAATATGTAATCGTTATCTTTTTAACTTGTTTTTTAACTTGTTATATTCTAGAATCAATTCAATTTTTATTCAACAGAGAGGCAAACGTTTTATTGAGAAGTACAAAACGTTCAATAAAACTCTGTTTGACGGCAAAGAACGTCCTAACCTTCGAGAAAACGAGCCGAAAGATAAACATGCTTTCGATGGAGAACTTGATCACAGGACAGAGATTGAAGAATTCTTTAAATGGCTGTTTATGTCAATTAACAAGTAAGTTGCAAAAAGTTTTTAAATAACCACGTAAAAAGTCGTTTATAAACGTTATGTGCATAGATAAACAATATTCATACATGGCGTTTAGAAATATCATTGCCAGCATAGCGTAGTTAAGAAAAATGAATTTGTATATATTAATAGTTCTATTAATCTATAATTACGTGGAAATGTAAACGTTTATTTGCATTTATACTGTCGATGTTATTTCACCACGCTGTATTGTGATTTAACCTTTGACCGCCCCACAAAAAGTATTACTCTACCAGCCAGCTCTTCAGTTAAATATTTGCATGCTCTGTGATCAATTGGTCACGTGCATGCCAGACGACCTTAAGTGTTTTTAGTAAATTTATAAATACGTTTAAAAGTAAATAGAACATTATTTATTAGATTTTTATCATTTTTTTTACAAACTGACATTACAAATGACAATCCTGTTGGTGGTGGTACAGATTTGATAAATCGCATGCCAAGGGGTATCCCAAAGTCAATTCTGATTGTCATATATATCTGTAATCATTTAGTAATCTTGTGTAATTTCTTAAAATGCTAGGCGAGAAATGTCAATGAGGACAAAATGAAAAATAAGCCCAGAGGGAACTAAATATAATTTCTGCGATATTAATACAATATAATGTTTTTTGTTTTCAGACAGGAGAGAGCTGAACTAGGCCACAATATATCAGATATGCTGATCAGCTGTACGTTTAATGGAAGAATGTGCTCTTCAAAGTAAGACCTTTTTATGTGTTAAGCAAATATCCTCTCTTCTTACCCCATCCTTGCCTATTTTGGCAAAATATTATTCCAAACTCTTCACGTTAAAACTCCAACAAGCAAAATCAATGTTGCTTCTATGCGTTCTTACAAATGACTGTAAAGAAGCAAGTTGTTACTCGGCTAGTGATAAATAGAATATAATATTCTTTACTATTTGCTTGAATAGTGATATATTGAACAAGTTGTATAAAATAATATAATGCCCGCCAGAGGCTTTCATAATATGAGCCGCGTAACGACAAAACCAACATAATGGGTTTGCGACCAGCCTGGGTCCAGACCAGCATAGATCCAGACCAGCCTGCGCATCCGCGCAGTCTGATCAGGATCTATGCTGTTCGCTATCAGTTTCTCTTCTTGTTATAGACTTTGTAAGCGAACAGCATGGATCCTGATCAGACTGCGCGGATGCGCAGGCTGGTCTGGACCCATGCTGGTCGCAAACGCACTATGTTGTTTTGTCATGACGCGGCTCATATGATTTTATTCAACTCGTTCAATTGAACCTACATACATTGAGTATCCTCTATATTCAAAATGCCAAGCTATACTGAATTTATCGTATAAATTCTTTTAACAATTTTTTTTGCAGTATGTTCAAACTACATCAGACGACAGAATATGGTAATTGCTGGTCAATTAGCTCTGACAAATTTAAAGTGAAACATCCTGGACCATCTGGAGGTATACCTTTGTTTTTGTCATAAATTGCATTTCTACATTTTGTTGATAAAATGTGACATGATATGTAAATAATATGAAGAAAGGCGTGTAAGCTTGACTATTTTGTACTCATTTGTACGTGGATTTCGGTGTAATATTTGGGCACTGCACGTGCAACTTCATGTATACATGCATGTTATTAACCACTGTAGGGGTTTTATTTCCATTGTCAAAGGGCCACAACTCTAGCATGGATTGCGACTGCATCATCACGATTTGTTTACATTTTGTTACTGAATATGTAATCATTTGTAGTCAAATGATAAGTGAAAGTTACTCTCAAAGTTCCATAAATACTGTCATAGATTTTGATTGTTTTACAGTCTTCTGCGAATTGAGAAAATTCCAGTGCAAAACCATTCCTCACAAATACTTACAAAAGATAAACGGGAGCTATGGAATTTATATTAGCGTATTAACTGTTATTTTCAGGGCTAACAATGGTGTTTTATCTTGAAACTGAGGAGTATTTAAAAGGTCTGACGACAGGATATGGTGCTAAGATTCAGATACATGAGCAACGTACATATCCTTTCCCTGCAGAAGAAGGGCTGTTTATTCCAGCTTCCATGGAGACAAATATTGGCCTAAGAATGGTAAATTTGTTTACATGTTATTTAAAGGAAAATCTTTTTATGATATCCCTCCTACGTGTATGAACTGAAAAAATAAATACTTGTCCTTTTGGAAAAGAAGTTAGTGTTTGATAAAGTGACACAAAGTGATAATACACATTAAAAAGCACATTATGCATCATGATTTTTTCCAATTCTTTAGAAATGTCAAACATGTGTTTAATAATGTTTAATAATTGATTACGAGCATGCAGGATAAAAGCAGCGCACCGTGTGTTTGCCAATTACATGTAATATATAAGTAACACATTATTTTGTTATTGAACAGAGATCAATTTCACGAGAAAACGGATTATATGGAAACTGTAATAACGGGCTGGAGCTGGAGAAATCTACACGGTATAAATATACTAGATCGGTAAGTATAGGATAATCTTTGACCAGACATCCAGCTTTTTAGACCAAACGCTCGGCAGCAATTGTAACATCTCGGCTATTGTTGACAATAACCTCAGACTTAATACGAAAGTACGAAAGTACGAAAGTAGTTATACCACGTGTTTTAAGATGTAAACAAAATCATTGTAATTTGCTATACTGTGTAAATGTATATTTCTGACATCCAATATGGTAAATGAAGTTTATTTCAGTATAAAGACGTTTGAATATCTTGATACGGAAAGTGACGAAATATGCCGATATTTTGCAAACAAATGATAATTGTTTTACCTTATATAAAGCATTGCAAGATTAAAGTATTGTATTAATGTAGTACAAATATATTTGATACAGACTATGAAATCCACCTTATAACCTACGTTAAAGATCTCTCAACATCCATGTAGAATGTCACTCATCATTTTTATATTTGCAGTTAAGATTTCTTTATCGAACAAAATTCTGTACATTTTCATGACGAATGTTTGAATGAGTTTGAACGAGTTTAAAAGGTTTATTTTATTTAATTGATCCAAAATTACGGGTATTTTAGGCATGCCAGTACCTTTGTTTGACTGACGAAATAATTGACAAATGCGGCTGCTTTGACGAAAGGTTGGAGGAAATGGCGTTGAGTAGAAATGATGAGCTCCGACCTTGTCGAAGTCAGACTGGCAAGTATATTTAAAATCTATTTATATATCCTATTCATATGGGATCCTAAACCAAATTGAATTCAATAATAAAATAATACGCACTTTAAAATGTTTTAAAGTAAATTGGTCACTATATATAGAACGTTTGTTATACCATAATTAATTACATGCATGTTAAAAGTATTTAGTATCATTCATAGTAACCCACCCCGAAAGAATTATATTTGGATGTTGCTGGTAAGTGTGAGATACATGATTTATTTTACATGTCTATACATGTACATAGCAGATAATAAACTGTTTTAGAACCAAAAGGAAATATTACTTACATGTATAAATTGTTCACACTATATCACTTATAACTTTCAACAGTTTTCCCTTAGTATTGTTTCACTACAATATCTAAATAATATGGTTGTTTTTGGAATTTTTTTATCAATACTTGTATAAAATCATGGAAAATGTTCACAACATAGACCAATCCACTTTTACAGTAGATGTATCTTTTTTAGTGATTATTTCATTTGTATTGCAGAGCTTAAGTGTATGGCAAAATTAAAACAAGATTTTGTTGAAAATGAAGTTGCATGTACATGTTTCAATCCTTGTAGGTAAGTTTCAATATTGTATTTAAATCATTCTTAATAATAATGAACTCAGTTATTTCTATCAAGAACGTTACTTAATTTTTAGCTCGACTATTCGATAAGAATAAGTAGAGTTATTGTAGTCACCCGAGCGTCGGCGCCTGCGTCGGCGTCGGCGTAACCACTTATGTTAAAGTTTTTATAATACCTCAAATATTTTCAAAGTCCATTGACTTATGGCTTTGAAACTTTGCACACTTGTTAACCATCATGACCCCAACCTGTAGACAGAAGGAGGTAACTCGATCAAGCATTTTGACAGAATTATGCCCCTTTTTCGACTTAGAATTTACGTTACAGTTTTTGTAATACCTCAAATATTTTCATAGTCCATTGACATATGGCCTTAAAACTTTGCATGTACTTGTTGACCATCATGACCCCAAACCTGTAAACAGGAGGAGGTAACTCTATCAAGCATTTTGACATAATTATGCCTTTTTCGAAATTAGAATTTACGTTAAAGTTTTGTAATACCTCAAATATTTCAAAATTTCATTGAAATAAGGCTTTGAAACATGTTGAAATTTTATATTTTTTTTGGGGAAAAAAATTTTCCCAAGGTAAAACCAGGAAAAGGGAAAAAAATTTTTTTTAAAAGGGCCACCCCAAAAATTCCCGGCTTTTTTACCGCAGTCGTTTTTTTTGGTTTTAAAAAATTTAAAATTTTTCTGAAAAAAAAAAGAAAAAAAAAAATAAAAGATATTCCCCTTTTTAAAAGAAGGAATTTTTTCGTAGAGTTTTTTAAACCCCCCCCGAAAACGGGACTATAAGGTGGGGGGCGTTTTTGGGGAAAAGGGGTTTTTTTTCCGAAAAATTTGTCTTCCCAAAAAAACCCCCAAAAAAAATTTTTAAAAAATAAAAACAAAAAAAAAAAAAAACAAAAATTTTTTTTATTTTTAAAAGCAATACAAAAGTTTAAAAAAGGGGGAGAGACAAAAAGGGGGGAAGCACAATTTCCCAAAAAAAAAAAAAAAAAAAAAAAAAATAAAAAAAAAAAAAAAAAAAAAAAAAAACCAAAACAAAAAAAAAAAAAAAAAAAACCACCCAAAAAAAAAAAAACCCAAAAAAAAAAAAAAACCCAAAAGGGGTTGTACGAATTAATGCCACATTTTTAAGTTCAGGTGAGATCACAAAAGAAATTTAACTTCTGGGTTTTTTGGGCCCACTATAAAACTTTTCCCTTAAACAAGCAAAAAAAATTAAATCTTCAAAAAAAAAAATAACTGGACATTTTCATTAAAACCCCCTTATAGAATTTTAGGTACTCGTCGCTCCCGTGCAAAGTAGTTTCAGTTGAAAATTTAAACAAAAAACAAGATTTTTCATTATACTTGGACGTTCACTAATACGCCACTCTCCATTAACTCGTTAAAACTCGGCAATACCCGCCACTTTCCGTAAGCATCGGCAGAAACATACTAATGTTTAAGTCGATATCAAATGTGAAGGGTACCTAACGAAGTTGCCGGAATGTGACGGCTTTGGATAGGGCATATTATAGAAACTCTTATTGACAATGTGCTATTTTTCAGATGATATTACTGCAAGGAATATGCGACAAAGACCCGGATGAATGCGTTTTATTGAGAACATTTGTTGATAATCCAGTAAAAATGAAGTAAATAACTTTTTTTATTTGATGATATAGATATTAATGAAATACCAGTATAGCAGTATATCAAATTGATAAACATGTATATGTACTCCTAGATACTTTTCTAACTGATTATAGACTGTAAAACATCATTTTTTAAACCTAGAGATTTTCGTTTAATATGTCTTTGTACATGGCCGTACGAAGCAAATGGATAATAATATTGAGACAATAAAATTTTAATGATAACTCATTTTTATGGCTTTTTTTCCAGAAACTAGAATCAACTTTTACGTCAAGTGTAATATTAAAATGCTTTACACAAGAGATCATATTTAGAAAGTATCAAAGTTATCCAATGCAAATTTGCTAAAAAGTTGCCCCGTACCTAAGTGTTGTTATATTTTTCTTGTCCTTCGGGATCATTGATTCCAGCAATTTCAAGTGTTAGAAATTGAATTCCGCTCAAGCCGATGCTAGGGGGAGTGATAAATGTTGCATTTTTCATTCTCCCTCATGTATAGACTCAATCAAACCGAGTTTTCAATTTTCATGTGATGTTGTTGTGATTAATGCTTCCGAAGGATCACCCTTTGCCATGTTTACTATCAAAATATGACACCATTTTAAAAAGGACGATAATCGAAAAATGTCACTTTTTAATTTTTTTGCTTATGTCTATTTCTAAACAACTATATAAATGTTACCTATTCAAACTTGAAAATTTTGTTCAGTAACAAAATTGGAATGCATTTCTTAAGAGCAGATAACTAGTTGACATTTTTCTAAATCATTTGCAAAATTCCAACAGCTTTTTTAAAACGTTATTCACGATTTTTGGACGAGTATGTATGTATGGTGATGCATGTATATCTACATTTTTCTATTTTAGTAAAAACTTCTTGAAGCTTAATATATATTATGAAGATCTGAACTATGAGAATCTCACAGAAGTTCCGGAAATAGAGGTAAAATTTGGCTTTTACAGATGATGTAGCATTATTGCTAATACTTAGATTGATGACGTCATTTATCAAGAAATGTTTTGACATTATTTGCAACTTAGATCTTTGTGTAAAAGCATTTCTTAACTTTGATATGACTTTTATTGGCAAACAAAGATTATTAACTAAAAATAGAAAATAAGAATTGTGTATGAAAAATCAAACTTCATAGGAATCATGTTCTAAAATGTTTCTTTAGCCGATAATGAACGATGTCATTGACGTAGATATTTTTTATCGGGGCATCGGATCTTCAATTCGTAGACGTTCACTATTATGTAAAAGTAGGTTTTGTGATCAGCAAACGTGTTTATATTGATACATTGTATCTCCAATTAGTAGGTTTAGGTTCACTGAACAGTGTTGTTATATTTTTCTGGTCCTTTGGAATCATTGATTCCGGCTCTTTAAAGTGTTGAAAATTGAGTACCGCTCAAGCCGGTGCTAGGGGACACCTTTTCGTTATCCCTCATGTACCGAGTCTGGAATTTTCATGTTATATTATGCAATTAATGCGCTTCGGAGGGATCACACTTTTTCCAGTGTTTTAATTAAAGGCACATTAAGCCTATAAAAATAATTTATTAGATCTCCTTTTTTTGAGGAGGACACGTGTCAAATCATGTTTTGATATCGGATTTAAAGCATATTGGATGATCTTCATCGGAATGAAAATATTTTGGTCATAAAAGTAGCAAAATATAAACAAATGGGCTTTTGATAAGATACTAGAATTTGATTTTTTGATATTACATTTTACATTTTCCTATAGCTTTTGGGTGGTGCTCAACATTGCCGAGCTGTATATTATACATAATACATTGTATGTTTGAGGTAAACTTTGTAAATGCCATTTTACTTTCAGGTTCAGCAGTTTCTTTCTGACGTGGGCGGAGCTATTGGTTTATGGATAGGTCTGTCAATACTGAGCCTTTGTGAACTTGTCCAACTATTTGTTGAGTTATGTGATTACGGTATACATAAAACAATTAAGGAAAAAAGAAAAGGAAGAAGACAACGTCGGAAAGGTAAAAGAAACCTTGCCAACGGTACTTCAAAACATCGAAATGATTGGTCAGGAAACAATTTTGACCCGGACACAATTATACCTCCAGTCGATTTGCCAAAAAGACAGCCAAACGATAGCTCCAAAGAATATTCGTACACCGGAAGTGACGTCATGTATGACCGTCCGCGTACGGAAATTGATAACAAACCACAGTACTCATATTTAAGGCACTGATGATATGGTATCTTAAGTAGCGTTCCACGTCTTTGACAATGATATTGTAGTTCTATTTGAATGGACATCTCAATTTACTTTTGTAGTTCATTTGAAAGAAAAATTTGGATCGTGTGTATACATTTTTAAAAAGGACACATAAATCATCTATTAACATTTTAAACGTCAAAATCAATCTTACAAGCCGCTTTTGTTCTTAGTAATAGATGTTGTTAATACAGTTTTGTATATAATCTGAGCAAATCGCAAAACATATAATGTTTTTATCGTCATATTACTTTTAAATGTTACTTTGTTTTATCGATAAATCGCTTTATAGCTAAACGTTGTTAGTCGTTTGTTTTGTGTGAATGTTGACGTCATATTTTCATAAAAAATATAGCTAGAAACCTTATTTTGTGAAAGCTGAAAATTTATTTGCATGCAACTACAATCGTCATAGTCTTGCTTTTCAACTAAAGTTTTAAACATTATTAATTGCCCGAATTTATACTTGAATACATATACACATATAGAATTATACATTTACAGATTTATAATGCAAATCAAATCATATATTCAAATTAAAACGAAAGCTTATCTGATAAGATTGTTCTCAAATAAGTTTATTTATGAAACATGTCGAGTTTCGTGCTGATTGGATATGAGGGCATTTGAAAAAGAATATGAGAATATGAAGTATAGATATAAGAGATATAAATATATTTATCGATAAAAACATATTCAATCAATAAAGCCTTTAACTTATTGCTTGAAATAAATGGCAAAAACTAAGTAAGCATATCAAGGTACACTAAGGAGTAAAGACAAAAGAAAAAGAACGTTGTGATATTTTTTTTTAAATTTTTTAGACACTATCTATTTGGTTTTAGTATGGTTAATATAAGGGACTTTAATTACAAAATATCCATGTACATGTGAAACAGTTTAGCAGTGTACAATGTGATTCACAACACCCCTTGGCATAGTCCTATAAATATGACGTCGCTTTGAAATATTTTTGCTTCTGGACAAAGCAACGTCATTCCGAAATTGCTCAAAAACCCATAGCATGTTCCGCCAGAAAATCGGGCGGAACGAAAAAGAATAAAGACAGCGTGTATTTACATAAGTTTTGATCTATTTATGAACAAAACTAAAAAATAAATTCCTTATGTTAAAATAATTAAACTGTCACATCCGAAAAATCATGATTAAATCCTCTCATGTATTTAGATTCCTTTACAGCCGATAAAAAAATGGCGGCCATACAGTGCGCGAAATCTGATTGGCTAATTCAAATGCAAGCGTTTCACTGAGTCAGAACTTTCTAACGGAATATTTTTAACGAAATAATTGCCGATGCACCGTCAGTGTGTTCGAATATATTTTTCCGTTCAAAAATTTGGAATCAATCTGTAAAGCACCTTGCTTAACCAGTATGGCTGATAGACAAAAATAGGTTGATGTTTATATTTTATTTTAGATTGATAAGTACATTGTTTGAAAGTTTTTGTGTATGATTGAGCATGAAATTGAAAGAAAAGAAGATATAACTTCACCGTGGCCGAGGGGTTTGCACGTTCCTTTAGGAAGCGAGAGGTCTGAGTTCAAATCCTAGTTAAGGCATTTCATTTTTTTTCAAATTGTTTAAGTCAAATAAACATTGAATTGAATATCAGTGTTGCAGTTAGTCTTATAGCCAATTTACTACAGTTAGAACACTGGAAAGCATTGGTGGCACTATACAAAAACAAATTGGTTATAATCTCACAACCTTCACCTTTCTGACATTCTGAGACCCAAACAAATTCAGCGCCTTCTGTGCTTTGATTTATGATGCTATGCGTTTTTGAGCAATAACTATATGACGTCAGGCTTGACCGACATAAACAATAACACGCCTGTAGCGTCTAATATATTGGACTACCCTTGGCAGCGACTTGTCCACAGTTCCCAATACAACAATTGTTAATAGAACAATCATTTTGTTATCCTATATAAATCCATTTTATCAAAGACAAGATTCATTTTGATTGCATTATTAATCTAATCCATAATGCATCATATGTGTACGTGTCTATTATTTGAAAACCTTACAAGAGATATATATAAACATTTATAGTCTTGAAAAGACTGAGACGTAAAACTATAAAAGAAAACTAATAAATCTTTTAGTAATAGCAGTTTTAAAAAACTTAAAACTCTTAAAAAATCAAATTTTATCTAAACATTCATAACTTTCTATATATTACTGAAAGCTCTTTTTCTTCTGATTTACTTAAATAGCATCGAACTGGCGCGTAAGCATGACGGCATATTAAAGCGATATCACCTTCCAAAAAGTACCCGCTTTTGTATTTCATCTGCCTCTTTTTAGAATTATATGGCACTAGTTGTTTTGCAAATGTCTAAGGTATACCAACTGCTTCAAATGTGCTTTTGTATTTATTAAATTATTATCGACGAAACACACAAAGTCGCCCTCAAAAAGGTCGTCATCCTCGCAGATGATCTTAAAAAGTAGAAGTATTTGTAATGCTGGTTAAAGCATAATACCATAGCAGGTGTATGGGTTTATTCGTTTCTTTTAATTTGGTTTGCAATAAAACATTTTTGTCCGTTAACTGACCGTGTTACCCATGTTACTCGTTTAAGAAATTTTTAAGGTTAGTAATAAGAAAAATATACTAATTACAATCATTATCAATGATGTTGTCGACTCGATCTAGCTGTTAATTGATGATTATTGCCTCAGGTCACTGATCACTATGCCAGTTTTATGGATTAATGATTTATATTAAGAACTTCATTTTGGCCAATTAAGGTTGAATCATTAAGTTTTGACAGAAAATGCATAAAGTTGTTAAATGCAGCCATATAATCGTCACGGGAAAGTAAAATCCCGGTCGTTTATCGTACAAGACAGGGAGTCGTTTAATGCAGTGACTTTAAATAGAAATTGGCATTTAGCGGTTTTATATTAAAAAGGATTATGTGTGGTATGAAGTCGTTAAATCCAATGACCTATTCAGGCAAGTTCGACTGTATTTTGAAGTTCGAAAAATATTTTTTTTTGTTTATGTCATAAACAGTTTGAAAAAAAAATTCTACGTCGTCTGCATTTTATTATGAACTAAAATAACTTATTAAGTTTTGTTTAGAGTTTAGCACAAATAAAAATCTGTTGCCAGTCGACAATTTATCGTCCCTGCAAATACATATTAGCTGAAAAAATACTTATTTAAGATAATTATATACTGAATAGTACTTCCTGGGTAAAAAGATGTGTACTCATCTGCTTTGATAAAAAATATTTTCTAAAAAATTGCAACATTAATTTAACAGAAGACAGAACACATTTAGCACGCTTATGTTATATAAACTATGTTTTACCTCAGGCAGTTTGAAAAATTTATTATACTACATAAATACTGTATGAAAGTTATATCATTTCTTTAGAATTACGCAATCATATTGTGATGTCCCTCAACGGCAATGTCTGTGGCGTGTTTTCTGTTTAAAGGTGGGACTTTTAGTATTCATGGAGTCTTGCTAAAACATCTTTAAGGTAAAAAAGAAAATTAAGTAATGGAAGAAATGAAAGGAGTTAAATTTTACCGGGGGCGTAAGAGTGATAGTTCTCTACCACGGAGTAATTGTGAAAGATACAACGAAATCGGAGGATTAAACTCACCCATAGATAATCGCACCAAGATAAATGATTATCATTTTTACACTGGTTCCAATTTCGACAATTCAAGTGTCATGCAAGAAGATGCTGGAAAGAAATCAGCGCACAAAGTAAGTTGATAAATAAATAGGAAGAAATCAGCACGAAAAATAAGGTAATCAACCAATAAATAAATAAATAAATAAATAAATAAATAAATAAATAAATAAATAAATAAATAAATAAATAAATAAATAATATTTCTCATATTAATATTTATTTTGTTTCTTCACGGTCAAGTAGCTTATATACATGTACAATGTACATAAATGGAAAATATGTATCATCGCCTGTGTAATGACATAGGTGCTCTAGGACGTCAGCCTTCATAATTTTTATCGTGTTATATAAAAAGGTCATTCCAGTTGATACGACGTAAACGTAAAATCATGCTCAAATGGTTCCGTTTAATGTTTTTATACGTTATACTGCAGACGGAAGTTTTATATCTGAAAAGAATGCGTAAAGAGTTTTCAGAAGATATATCTATCTGTTATCCTCACTATTTGCGATCATTATTTTTCAAAAGACTACCACTTTAATTATAAGTATACCTAATGAATTAGAACAGACATTTTATTAAATTGTTTTATCCCAATAAAAAAACTGAAATTTCAACTTCTTACAAGTTGTAAGGAATTCGATTTCCACCCTTGCATAATGCGCATTGCCTTTACAAATGGCATTATTCTGGTTTATATCTTTCTAATATACAAACAGTCTGTTTGTCATGCAGATATAACAAATATTTTAATGGCATGATTGTATTATATAATTTCGACAAGACTTTAAAATAACAATTCTCTTTATAACTGTCCGAAATGTAGGTACAATAATTATTTTATAGTTTTAATTAATTAAATAATGGACAGGAGTTGCTTGATGTTAAACAATTCTTTTTCTAGGATTCGAAATTCAACTTTTCGTTATACATTGATAGAACAATTAAACGTCTCGGCCCTTTCCACATGTAGCAGGAATACACCGACTGGATACGTATTGCGTTTTGGTTTAAAAAATTAAATGTAAATAAATAATTAGCAATGACTTCAAATGTTAAAGTATTGAATAACTTTATTTTATGCTTAATACCGATTAAATGATGTAAATTAAAAAATATAAGTCAAGGTAAAATGCTGATTGCTGTGTTGTTGTTGTTGTTGTTGTTTGTTTTTTTTTAAACACACAAAAAAAGTTGACATATTTTAAGACTAATTATCTTTTATTCAGTGGCATATTTTATTATTGATTCGTGTTAATCATTTAGACCATAAACTCGTATTTGATCGTATTAACACTTCGTTATCTTTTTTTGCAATGCTTACGAAAATAGGTTGTTAAGATGTTTTGAAATTACTTTACTTCAGTGCAAGAATATATCGTAGTCCTAACAAAATCTATATTTTTGTACAGGATGTCCAAAACCAGTCCCAAGACTCCGGGAACGCTCAAGGCAGCATAAAGTCATTTGATTCTACGGAGAAACAGAAGAGTTTCCGGCGTCTTATTATCAGGTTCGCCGAGAAAACATCGATGACAGGCGTCCCTTACATCAATAATGCAAAGTTTTGGTGGGCAAGATTGATTTGGTGTTTTATGTTGCTTGTTGCTATTGCCGCAATGTCTTTGCACCTTTGGTATCTTATTGACCAATACACAGACTATCCTGTACAGACAAAAATTTCGTTGGGATTCCAGACTCTTGATTTTCCTGAGGTTACTTTATGTAACGTTAATATCATAAACAAACGGCGTTTGGACGACTACAAGAAGGCTGAGAAACTAAAGGAACTTCTTGATGAATTACACCCTGAAAACCTTGTACCAAATCAGTATCTTCAAAACAATGTTTTATACGCCTCAAAAAGTCCGTCTACAGGGAAACAACAAGGCGATGCTAACCAGGGACTGGCTAGCCAACCTCCGAGCGAATCAAATTTTCAAGGGGGTCAACAAAGCGTTAGTATTTCTGGTCCGCAAAAACCACTTATTGTAGAATTGTTATATTTTTACAATTATATTCTACAAAACTTTATTTTTCATGTTTTACAATTTGTTATGTTGGATAAAATCACTTATGAAAGCAATGTTTAACATTAAACGGAATTGTTTCAAGAAATAAGACCTTAACGGCAATTGTAAATGAAATGTTTTGTTTTGCGTTTTCTGTCCATCTTTGTCGAGCCTTTTTAAGTATTTTAAACAGTTCAGTAAACAGTACACAGATTTTTTAAGTAAAACATTTTCACAGAATGCGGAAGATTTTTAATAATGTTAACACTTTAATTTATATCTTTATCGTTTTGTCTCATAAGAGATTTGTCCATAATTAAGTTAATATGTACCTGGTTTATTTTTATTTATTTTTCAACTTTCTTCGGAAAATGTTAAGAAATAATTTGTGTGTCATCTGTTGTCTAGTGCATGTTCATGTAAATATATTTCCGCATTAATCAACAACAGAGACATAAGCGATTTATTGACAAGTATAAAAGCTTCAATAAAACCCGTTTTGATGGAAAAGAACGTCCAAATGTTCGAGAAATAGGACCAAAAGATCAAAATGATTTTGATGGAGAGGTAGATTTTAGGACAGAGCTTGAAGACCTATTTAAATGGCTGTTCATGTCAATCCCTAAGTAAGTTGAAAAATAAGTCATAATTGTAATTTAATTTAAACATATTTCAGTATTTTCTAGATAATTATGTTCAAATACGAATTGGGATGTTAGTGTTTTCAGATAAGAAATAATTGAGCACAAATTACACGTAAGAAAATTGTACAAATTGACACCATTATCTTCTCCGTCTGTCCGCTATCTTGCCCATCGTTTCGTATTAAATATCATTGGCATTTCTGGCCTTTCCCACCTTTCAGAACGGCGTTAAATAGCGCGGGAATTCGAAGGAAACAACGCTGTCTTCCTCCAAAGATGGCGTCCTATAAAGACATATATTCCAACTCATGTTGTTAAAATACCTATAGCAAGAAACTACAAAGTCAGAATGAAAGAAATGATTGACATTTTCCGGAAAAGTTGATTACTGATCGTGGTTCAACCCATTAGCTACTTTTTAGCTCGACTATTCGATAAGAATAAGTAGAGCTATTGTAGTCACCCGAGCGTCGGCGTCGGCGTCTGCGTCCGCGTCCGCGTCCGCGTGACCACTTATGTTAAAATATTTTCAAAGTCCATTGACATATGGCTTTGGAACTTTGCACACTTGTTCACCATCATGACCCCAACCTGTAGACAGGAGGAGGTAACTCTATCAAGCATTTTGACAGAATTATGCCCCTTTTCGACTTAGAATTTACGTTAAAGTTTTTGTTATACCTCAAATATTTTCAAAGTTCATTGACATAAAGCTTTGAAACATGTTGAAATTTTATACTATTCTTTGAGAGCATAATAGGACTCTCTTCAAGGCCTATAACTGTAATATGGATTTAAAGAAAAAAAAATGTCTTTTTCTTTACTGAGAAAATTTTTCCTTTTAATCAAGGCTTTTTTACTATCAAGCACTAAGAATAGTCGAGCGTTGCTGTCCTACCGACAGCTCTTGTTTTGTAAATAATTTGACAAAATGCAGTTACAGTTATACATGTGTACACAAAGAGCATTTTATATGTTTAAATCAAAAGACAATTCCTGAGATATATATTTTGCATTTGAACAGACGGGAGAGGGCTGAACTAGGCCACAATATAACAGACATGCTGATTAGCTGTACATTTAATGGGAGGACGTGCTCTTCAAAGTAAGACCTGTTAGAAGTTATCACATTTTCTTATCGTAACCTTTTTATGTTGTATTTTAAAATGGATAGTACAGAAACTTTAATTTTTTTCTAGTTCAAAAGTTGGTAAGTTGAACCATGTGTTGTTTCTATGCGATCTTACTGATGTACTATTGTAAATATGAAATAAAATTCAAGGATATGGAATAAAAACAAAGAATATGAAATGAGATATATTCCACATATCCAGTGTTTAAAGGTAAAAGATGAATATAACTCAGCTATTTAGTTTTATACTATAACATCACACCTGTCTTTATGTACCGCTCGAGAGAAATGACAAAGTGGACTTTGTTGACACGTAGTCCATCAAAATGATATGTTCGCAACTTAACGTGATAATTATTCTTAAATCTTAAGGGAAACCAATATATAATAAAACCAATTTATATATATTTATATATATATATAACACCAGCGTAAAGCGACAGAAAAAAGTATGGTTTTCTTCGAAGGTGGTGTTTTGCATGTTTTTATTTTGGTAACATTTAATATATGGAGAGGTATCCCTTCTTATTCAATGGATTTACTTCAAACTTTAAAGCAGCATGCATCCAGATTCATGTTATTTTTCATGAAAACTTTGCTTTTTAAAATGTATTTAAAAGTGCAATTTTGTCAAGCGAACGAAGAAAGTTATTTACACATTGTACATAAAAAATACAAAAAGAAATTACCACAAATTAGGCCAGAATGTGCAAATAAGCCCTTGCAGTAGAAATATGCTGACATAAACTGCAAAATCAGTCATTTATTGCATATAACATGTAAAATAATTCTTGAATTATGACTATTCTAAAGATTCTTAAAATCTTAAGTTAGTACATTTTCTCAAGATTGGTTTTCTTGAAATATTTTGGCTGATCTGGAGACATGTAGCTTTACATATATGAGCCGCGCCATGACAGAATCGACAATGTGCGTATGCGACAAGCATGGATACAGACCATGATGTTCGTTTACAAACCCTATTACAAGCGAACATCATTGATCCTGATCAGATTCGTGGATACACAGGTTTATCTGGATCCATGCTGGTCGCTAACGCACTAGGTTGGTTTTGCGCGGCTCATATATTCTTTATCATTCTCAAATATAATTTGATATATTTCATAAGTCAAAAAATAAAATTAAAACAAGGCTTAGAAATTACTTTAATTTACTAAAACTTATCTCAATCTTTTTTTCTTAAACTTGTTTTACTTCTCAACCTTCAAATACATGTTCCTTGTTGTCGCTCACATCATGTATGTGAAGGTAAATCACTCTGGTACCATTAAAATCATTACTTGAAATTGTTATTTTCAACCGTTATCTTTCTTGTTTTTACACACTTGAAACAGTTTTTCCGTATCATCTTCTCTGACTTGTATGATAAGGTTCATAGCTTTGGCATCTTTATTTCAAGAGTTATGTCCTCTTTGAAGTTTGTGTTACTTTACTTATAAAGTATAATTCGTATGCTTATTATCTGTGTTACTAAACTTTACTCTAGACTTCAGAGTGTTGTTTGTTTCATTACAACGAGTACATTTCTGTTGATATTTCATATTTTCATTTCATCGACATACATGTTATGCTGCGCATTAAATAAATTAGTAATTTTAGTTTTTATTTGTTATTTACATATATAGAAACATATAAAACTTTTTTCCAGGATGTTCAAACTTCATCAGACGACAGAATATGGTAATTGCTGGTCAATCAGTTCTGACAAATTTAAAGTGAAACACCCAGGACCATCTGGAGGTAAATTTGATTCAAAAAGAAATATCATTAATTATTTCTTATAATAAAGTTAGACATTGTCAACTGAGAATAAAATTTGACTGTTTCCTTGTGTTTGAAAGATTCTTAAGATTTCACCCGAACTGACGGTAAAATGTGGCCAGACTTGTAGACGAGAACGTGTTGGCAATATATTTAAGCTAGACTATTCAAAGAATCGTGGTCCTGTTCTAAACCATGCGTGGATGTCGGCGTATAACTTGCTTCACATGTGCATTCATATCTCATGAAGCACATAGTGTTTTGAAGTTCATATTCCAAGACCCATAACTCTAGCATGAACTATGCCACAATTATCACCCAAAGACTTATTTAGCTTACAAACTCCTAGTTTGCGTCCAAGGTCCATCTCTACCACTATTGGATTTTTTTCACATGAAACTTCAAAGATGTGTTCTGGATTTCACTTATGGATTATATTATTATCTACTAAGTCTACATACTCTGTCATTGATTTGTGTTGATTTGTAGCCCCTTTATTGGCTTGAAAATTTCTTGGAACAAAATTTTGATGTGGGATTAATCTTCACAACTATGGAAGGTATTCACGCGAATTTATTAGCTGAAGGTCGTTGTCGACCATACTGTACTCTGATATGGAACCCAAGTGTATCATAGCCTTAGCCTTTTTTTTATCATTTAACAATATCTTGGTTAAAGTACATTTGTATTGCGTGGAAGAGTATTTTCATAACTTCAAAAAATACACTTTTAAAACCTTACTTTTGCCTTCAAAATAATGCGTTGGCCTTATATATATTTGTCATGGATTTCGAGTGACATTTTACAATTTGTCAACTGTTTTCACTGTCTTACTAACAGCTCATATGTTATAAAATTATGTCATACTTAGAATGACGTTTATGTCAGTGATAATCATAAAAAATGGGTTAGTTATAACTTAAAATTTGAAAATTATTTGTATTACAACTTTAAACTAATCTTTTAACTAACGAAAGCGGCGAATATGTTTATAAAGATCACGAAACAGTTTCTTACCTATTAAAGCAAATGTTTTTTTTTCTAAACCTAAAAAGTTACAAAAGTAAGTCTTTTTTTTCAAAATTTGTTGCCCGATGTACACATATGGAAACAAAGTTGTTGTAATGTTAACGAAACAACCATTTTATGCAAGTTACTATCATAGTGATAATATTTACTTTTTCAGGGCTATCTTTAGTGTTATATCTAGAGGTTGCAGACTATCTAAAAGGTCTGACGACAGGGCACGGTGCTAGAATTCAGATTCAAGAACAACGTACATATCCTTTTCCAACAGAAGAAGGGCTGTTTATTCCAGCTTCCATGGAGACAAATATTGGACTAAAAATGGTAATTTAGATTTGTAAGCGGGTCTACTAGTATTTTCAAAACTATCCTCTTTCGACTGAAAACTTGCCCGTAATGGGAAAAGTTTTAAAGCTTGTCATTCGAAGAAAAATTACACTAATTAATATAAATGGCAGCATTCTTTTTACTGCATAACAAGTCTTTTTCTATGATGTAATTTCAATGTCTTCCATATCTGAAGAGCAAACGCCATTCTGTCCATTTTCGTGCAGCATATCTAGTCGCAACTTCTCGGTACTTTCCGTCAATCTTTGGATAAAGACTTATTATGAATATTCGGCGACTGACAGCATATCTTTTCATAAATACAATTGTAAGTCACTGGTCATTTTATTGTTCAGATATCTATTTCAAGACAAGGCGGTCTTTACGGTGACTGTAACGATGGAAAGGTTCTGGAAAAATCCTCAACGTACAAATATACAAGATCGGTACGAAAATACAATCTTATTCCTCCAGAATAAACATTGTTTATTGAAGCTCGATTGTGAAATTAAACTTTTTTTGGTTATAACACACCCTAGTTAGCTACCTGGATCTCAAAGAATCTGGTATGATATAAAAAGTGGTTGTGACCTGAGTTGGGCTCGAACTGGTCTGTAACTACTATTTTCCTTTCAATCATGTTATAAAAAATTCTTAGGTAACTGATGTATTTAGTTACCCAGCTGATTCACATCAACTTGGCGGTAGATTATTTTGAAAGCTTCAGTGACTAGAATTGTGCCACCCTGGGTCACAAAGACGCTTTAATGTCTTGGTGTGACATTGTAGGTGACAAACCATTTCTCAAACTGAGGATGGTTGTTCAGCCTTTAAGACGAAAACTGCACGATTAAGACATGCTGTCTAAGAACAAATATTCGATATATCAAAACAGAAGTTTCTGTATTTGCACAGTTTTTGAATTTGTATCGGAAAATCTTTGTAATATTTAATCAAGTTGTTTTGACTGTCTTAATAATGAATTAAACTAAAATTATAGTATTTTCTAGGCATGTCAATCACTTTGTCTGACTGACAAAATAATGGAAATGTGTCGCTGTTACGACGAACGGTTTGAGGAATTGGCAATGAGTAAAAGTAACAGACTTAGATCATGCCGAAATCATACTGGCAAGTATAACTATATAACAGCTGTTTTATTAACGCCTTGAATTTGAATCTGCCATTTCCAAACAAATTCAATAAATCAAAATACATTAAAAATATATGCTGGTGAAATATGTTAATTATAAATATAACTCAAAAATGGTAGATTATTACGTTTATGTTGCAGAAATAAAGTGTATGGCAGCATTAAAACGAGATTTTGTAATGAATGAAATTCCATGTACTTGTTTCAACCCTTGTAGGTAAGTTTCAAAATTGCACTTTAAGTCATATTTGTTTAGTTATTGAATATAATCTGTAAAGCACAATTTAACTGCGAGTAAAATATAAGAAATACAAATGCACATGTCGGATCATTTATAGATTAGCTCGAAGTTACGCATCAGCCCGACCCCGGGGAACAGATCGTAAATTTGACTTCCTCAGTATTAAAATTCTTGTTAAACACCCGAACCACAGTTCTCTTTGGGAACGGTCAGATAGTAAAAATCTGCTGCATTTCCTCACACTGAAAGTTTGACTTATCCCTCGCTATTTTGGCACAAAAATAAAAAAAAAATAAAAAATAATAAAAAAAAAAACAACGCCATATTGACTCGGCAGTGTCAAGAAAAAGGTTAAAAAACAAACTAAGTTCAATTCCCTACTATCCCTTGCACTAGCCAGGAGATTGGGAAATATTCATTAATACATCTGAAAAAAAATCCAAAATAAAAACATGAAATGAGCAATGTTTTTGACTAAACAATGTATATCCATTCAAGTTTTGTATGTCGCTTAACTATTTTCATCCAGAAAACTATTGTTGTAGAACGATACTAGAACATCCTGTCTTTATTGAAAGTTCATTTCAATATTTACAGAGAAGTTCAATACGCCAAAAGTGTTAGTCAAAGACAGTGGCCAGATGAAGATTATGCGGTAAGATATGATGTGGTTTTCTAATAACAACTTTTAACCCTAAAGTTCCATAATGAATGCAAGTGCAAACGAAATTGTTTCCCCTTAACAATACAATAAAACTTTCTGAACAAGGTAAGTCTTTCTTCTATAAGCTTCTCAATTTTTATTGCTAAATTCTCCAACACTAAAAGTGAATAAGTCCACATCTGAAGAAGAGAATTTTGGCTGCGTTTGAGTTATTCATTGTTGAAACCATCTTTTGTTAATATTGTTTTCATGTGGTAGTTTATATAATGAAAATGAATACATAAAATTAACACTTTGTGTTTTGCTCTAATATTTTTGTGCCGTATCATTACTCCACTTTCCGCTGATTTTGTTACATTTTAATGCAAAGTACAGAACTACATGTACATAAACCTACTAATGATGTAAGACGTTTGGCATATCAATTATATCACACTGTGGTTGTATGTGAGAAGTTAGCAGTGAACAGTGAGCTAAGCAAAAAGGCATTTCAATTTATATAGGGAAGGTAATGATCTGCTGTAATGCTCAGCTGTTTTGGGCATCTAGCACGGCATTGCTAAATATAGTGTAAAAATGCTCTGCTGCAATACTCAGCTGTCTTGGCAATCTAGCAGAGCATTCCTAGCTTTAGTGAAAAAATGCTCTGCTGGAACGCTCAGCTGGCTAGGCAATCTAGCAGTGCATTACTAAATATAGTGTTAAAATGCTCTGCTGGAATGCTAAGACGGCTAGGCAATCTAGCGGGACATTACTAAATATAGTGTACAAATGCTATTCTGGAATGCTAAGCTGGCTAGGCAATCTAGCAGGACATTACTAAATATAGTGTACAAATGCTATTCTGGAATGCTAAGCTGGCTAGGCAATCTAGCAGGGGAGTACTAAATATAGTGTAAAAATGCTCTGCTGGAATGCTAAGCTGGCTAGGCAATCTAGCAGGGCATTCCTAAATATAGTGAAAAAAATGCTCTGCTGGTATGCTAAGCTGGCTAGGCAATCTAGCAGAGCATTACTAAATACAATGTAAAAATGCTCTGCTGGAATGCTAAGCTGGCTAGGCAATCTAGCAGGACATTACTAAATACAGTGTAAAAATGCTCTGCTGGAATGCTAAGCTGGCTAGGCAATCTAGCAGAGTATTACTAAATATAGTGAACAAATGCTTTTCTGGAATGCTAAGCTGGCTAGGCAATCTAGCAAGGCATTACTAAATATAGTGTAAAAATGCTCTGCTTGAATGCTAAGCTGGTTAGGCAATCTAGCAGGGCATTGCTAAATAAAGTGTAAAAATGCTCTGCTGGAATGCTAAGCTGTCTAGGCAATCTAGCAGGGCATTACTAAATATAGTGTAAAAATGCTCTGATGGAATGCTATGCTGCTAGGCAATCTAGCAGAGCATTACGAAATATAGTGTAAAAATGCTCTGCTGGAATGCTAAGCTGGCTAGGCAATCTAGCAGGGCATTACTAAATAAAGTGTTAAAATGCTCTGCAGGAATGCTCAGCTGGCTAGGCACTATAGCAGAGCATTCCTTAATATAGTGAAAAAATGCTCTGGTGGAATGCTCAGCTGGCAGAGCATTACTAGATATAGTGTAAAAATGCTCTGTTGGAATGCTAAGCTGGATAGGCAATCTAGCAGGACATTACTAAATACAGTGTAAAATGCTCTGCTGGAATGCTAAGCTGGCTAGGCAATCTAGCAGAGCATTACTAAATATAGTGAAAAAATGCTTTTCTGGAATGCTAAGCTGGCTAGGCAATCTAGCAGGGCATTACTAAATATAGTGTAAAAATGCTCTGCTGGAATGCTAAGCTGGCTAGGCAATCTAGCAGGGCATTGCTAAATAAAGTGTAAAAATGCTCTGCTGGAATGCTAAGCTGGCTAGGCAATCTAGCAGGGCATTACTAAATATAGTGTAAAAATGCTCTGCTGGAATGCTAAGCTGGCTAGGCAATCTAGCAGGGCATTGCTAAATAAAGTGTAAAAATGCTCTGCTGGAATGCTAAGCTGGCTAGGCAATCTAGCAGGAGCATTCCTTAATTATAGTGTAAAAATGCTCTGCTGGAATGCTAAGCTGGCTAGGGAATCTAGCAGCAGGCATTGCTAAATAAAGTGTAAAAATACTCTGCTGGAATGCTAAGCTGGCTAGGCAATCTAGCAGGGCATTACTAAATATAGTGTAAAAATGCTCTGCTGGAATGCTAAGCTGGCTAGGCAATCTAGCAGGGCATTGCTAAATATAGTGAACAAATGCTTTTCTGGAATGCTAAGCTGGCTAGGCAATCTAGCAGGGCATTACTAAATATAGTGTAAAAATGCTCTGGTGGAATGCTAAGCTGCTAGGCAATCCAGCAGAGCATTACGAAATATAGTGTAAAAATGCTCTGCTGGAATGCTAAGCTGGCTAGGCAATCTAGCAGGGCATTACTAAATAAAGTGTTAAAATGCTCTGCAGGAATGCTCAGCTGGCTAGGCACTATAGCAGAGCATTCCTTAATATAGTGAAAATATGCTCTGGTGGAATGCTCAGCTGGCAGAGCATTACTAGATATAGTGTAAAAATGCTCTGCTGGAATGCTTAGCTGGCTAGGCACTATAGCAGAGCATTCCTTAATATAGTGAAAAAATGCTCTGATGGAATGCTCAGCTGGCTAGGCAATCTAGCAGGGCATTACTAAATATGGTGTAAAAATGCTCTGGTGAAATGCTAAGCTGGCTAGGCAATCTAGCAGGGCATTCCGAAATATAGTTAAAAAATGCTCTGGTGGAATGCTCAGTTGGCAGACTAATTCTGAGTTCCAGGATTTATTCTTGCCAAAGTTTTATTGACATTTTCGACTTCTAGGCTATTCTGAGGCGCTCGCAGAATTTCAGGAATATTCGGTGCCAATAGAAATAATGATATTTTTGACTTCTAAGGACCTTTAAGAGACTATTTCATTGTTCTGCGACTTTTTGAAGGACACTCGCAGACTTTCAGGAATTTTGGTGCCAATGCTGATATTGACAATTAAGACTTCTAGGGACCCTCAAGAGTCCATTTTGGTCGTCTGCGACTGATTCTTGGACACTCGCAGACTTTCAGGATTGGTTGGTGCCAATGGAAATAATCATATTTTTGACTTCTAGGGACATTTAAGAGTTAATTTCATTGTCCTGCAGCGTATTGTTGGACACTCGCAGACTTTCAGGAAAGTTTGGTGCCATTAGAGATGATGGCAATTTTTACTTCTAGGGACCCGCCAGAGTCCATTTTTATGGTCTGCGACTGATTCTAAGACAATCGCAGACTTTCAGGAATATCTGGTGCCAATGGAGATAATGACATTTTTGACTTCTAGCGACCCACCAGAGTTCATTTCGCTGGTCTGCGACTGATTTTGGGACACTTGCAGACTTTCAGGAATTTTGATGCCAATGGAGATAATGACGTTTCTGACTTTTAGGGAACCGCCAGAGTACATTTCTTGGGTTTGCGACTGATTCCTTGAGACTCGCAGACTTTCAGGGTGTTTAGTGCCATTGCAGATCATGACTTTTTTACTTTTAAGGACCTCTTAGTCATAAGCAGAGCATTTTTACCCTAAAATGTCATTATCTGCATTAGCACCAAAAATTCCTGAAAGTCTGCAAGTGCCCAATAATCAGTTGCAGACCAACGAAATAGACTCTGGATGGTCAAAAATGTCATAAATTGTAATTATCTCTATTGGCACCAACAATTCCCGAAAGTCTGTGACTTTCAAAGATTAAGTCGCAGACCAAAAAAATGGACCCTGGATGGTCCCTAGAAGTAGAAAATGTCATTATCTGCCTTGACATCAAAAATTCCTGAAAGTCTGTGAGTGCCTTAGAATCAGTCGCAGACCAAATAAATGGATTCTGAAAGGTCCCAATAAGTCAGAAATATCATTTTCTGCATTGACACCAAAATTCCTGAAAGTCTGCGAGTGACTCAGAATCAGTCGCAGACCAACGAAATAGACTCAGGAGTGTCCTTTTGAAGTACAAATGTCATTATCTCCATTGGCACCGAAAATTTCTGAAAGTCTGCGAGTGTTCCAGAAACATTCGCAGACCAACGAAATGGACTCTGGATGGTCCTAAAAATTAAAAAATGTCATTATCTTACACCAAAAATTCCTGAAAGTCTTCGATCGTCCCAGAATCAGTCGGAGACCAAAGAAAAAGACACTTAAGGGTCCCGTAGAAGTAAAAAATGTCATTATCTGCATTGGCACTAAATATTTTAGAAAGTCTACGAGTGCCAAATAATCACTTGCAGACCAACGAAATTTATACTTTATTTAAGAATGCCCTGCTAGTTTGCCTAGACAGCTCAGCATTCCGGCAGAACATTTTTACACTAATTTTCAGAATGCTTTGCTGGATTGCCTAGCCAGCTGAGCATTTTTAACACTATATTTAGGAATGCCCTGCTAGATTGCTTAGCTAGCTGAGCGGTATATACCAGCAGAGCATTTTTTGCACTATATTTTGGAACGCTCTGCTAGATTGCTTAGCCAGCTGAGCTTGCCAGCAGAGCATTTTTACACTATATTTAGGAATGCTCTGCTGGATTGCCTAGCCAGCTGAGCATTTTTAACACTATATTTAGGAATGCCCTGCCTAGATTGCTTAGCTAGCTGAGCGGTATATACCAGCAGAGCATTTTTTCGCACTATATTTTAGAACGCTCTGCTAGATTGCTTAGCCAGCTGAGCTTGCCAGCAGAGCATTTTTACACTATATTTAGGAATGCTCTGCTGGATTGCCTAGCCAGCCTGAGCATTTTTAACACTATATTTAGGAATGCCCTTCTAGATTGCCTAGCCAGCTGAGCAATTCAGCAGAGCATTTTTACACTATATTTTGGAATGTCCCGCTAGATTGCTTAGCCAGCTGAGCATAACAGCTAAGCATTTTTACACTATATTTAGGAATGCCCTGCTAGATTGCCTAGCCAGCTTAGCATAAGCAGATCATGTTAACACTATATTTTTGGAATGTTCCCGCTAGATTGCTTACCAAGCTGAGCATAACAGCAGAGCATTTTTACACTATATTTTGGAATGTCCCGATAGATTGCTTAGCCTGCTGAGCATAACAGCAGAGCAGTTTTACACTATATTTTGGAATGACCCGCTTGATTGCTTAGCCAGCTGAGCATAACAGCAGAGCATTTTTACACTATATTTGGAAATGCCCGCTAGATTGCTTAGACAGCTGAGCATAACAGCAGAGCTTTTTACACTATATTTTGGAATGCCCCGCTAGATTTGCCTAGCCAGCTGAGTATATAACAGCAGAGTATTTTTTTTACACTATATTTAGGAATGCCCTGCTAGATTGCCTAGCCAGCTGAGCATAACAGCAGAGCATTTTTACACTATATTTTGGAATGCCCCGCTAGATTGCCTAGCCAGCTGAGTATAACAGCAGAGTATTTTTTACACTATATTTAGGAATGCTCTGCTAGATTGCCGAGACAGCTAAGTATTACAGCAGAGCATTTAAACAATATATTTAGGAATGACCCGCTAGATTGCCTAGCCAGCTGAGCATTCCAACAGAGCATTTTCTACACTATATTTAGGAATGCCCCGCTAGATTGCCTAGCTAGCTGAGTATAACAGCAGAGTATTTTTTTACACTATATTTAGGAATGCCCTGCTAGATTACCTAGCCAGCTGAGCATACCAGCAGAGCATTTTTACACTATATTTAGTAATGGCCTGCTAGATTGTTTACCCAGCTGAGCATACCAGCAAAGCATTTCTACACTTTATTTTGGAATGCTCTGCTAGATTGCTTACCCAGCTGAGCATAACAGCAGATCATTGATCTCACTATATAAATCGTAATGCCTTTTTGCTTAGCTCACTCTGTTAACTGCTAACTTCTCACATACACTGTGGTTAAGGTAGCATTTTTTTCATTAGCTGCTAAATTTCTGCATATTTCAACACTTTTCGTGTATCGTAAACACCAAAAGCGTTGAAATGGCCAGGAGATGTACCATTTTCATGTTTAAATAAATAGACACGGAAATTGCCGAAGTTTAACAGGAAAATGGCGAATTTCGACGAAGTCAGATAAACTGTAATTGATTTTGTGTTTCTTTTCAGATGGTTTTGCTACAAGCAATTTGCGACAAAGATTCGGATGAATGTGCATTATTAAGAGGGCTCATTGATGAACCAGCAAAACTGAAGTAAATATCTAATAATTATATGTCATATGGTCGATATTCGCATTTTTGAATATCGTTTTCATGTATCATTTTGTCCTTGTATTTGTATATATATCTCTTGTATTTGTCTGTTTACAGTCCGATATACAATCCATTATCCCATATCATTCCTATATCATTCCATTTCATCATCTTATTATAACAACTAATTTCTCATATTTCATTCTGACATAATTTGCATGCCGGGCCTCAGTTTTTACAAACTTCCCGGAAAATCCATCTCATGCATGCGCACTTTGATATAAATATTTCTCTTGGTTTGCGCCAGAAATTGTGTATCTTGTTTATTTATTTATCAAGGCGTATGTTTATGTCCTTACAGGTAATTGTTGTTATTCATTATGTTTCATTATCATGCATATTTCCATTGATCGTTTATGTATTTCGGATCTGTATTTATATGCACTTTGGTATAAATATTTCTCTTGGTTTGCGCCAGAAATTGTTTATCTTGTTTATTTATTTATCAAGGCGTATGTTTTATGTCCTTACAGGCATAATCAGACTATTCATACATCTTGAAAAGGACCATACGACATTGGTGGCCAGTGTGGGGGGTGACTGATATAGCTCAGAGTTTAATTTACATTGCTCTGTAACTCTGTGAAATTCGAGGACGAATTTCAATATAGCAGGGGAGTATGTCACGGTTCAGAACTGTTCACTATTTAGGGGAGTGACTGATATAGATTCCAATACCTCACTTACATCAAGTCCATCAAATATTTCACAAAGCAATTCTGCCACAATACATGATTCTAACAATTGTATGTCAACTTCTTTTACAGGAACATCAAACAGCAAACAAGATGTCACGTCAACAACTCAGACTTCTTATTCTGTTCCAAATAAAACATCTCATTCTATTACAGGTTCTAAATATGTTATTCCTGCACTGAGAAATCCATCTAAGGACAACAACAACAATTTACAGAGACAGAAACGTACTAGAAAGAAACCCGGATGGATGCTTAATGATAACTGGAAATTAGATTAATGCTTTTTTTTTTTTTATAGACTAGGTGTGTTTCAACTTTGAAGTTAGGCGTTGTTCGGTACCTGATGTGTTTCGTTTATGTTTATATACTATGTACCATATATTTTACCTTGATAATTTATAAATGTACTTTACAGTACTTTAAAAATAAAGGATTTATTGTTGAGGAGTGCACCTCTTCAATGAATTCACAGTTCTACTGATAAATTAAAAATTTGTGTTCGGCGTGAAATATATTTTTTTCGGCGGATTCGCGGCATACGGTATTTTTTGTGGAACATGCTTGAGTTTAAGGTATTTTGCCCGGGTATTATATATATTTGCTCACAGGTTGTAATTGCCTTCAGTATTTAGATTTAGTTATGTAGTACCTAGTAGTTTAGTTACTTTATGGTCTAAGCTTACTACTTGCAATATCTGATTCAAGCTCTTCCTCTTTAATATTTTATGAATGTCGGGGCGACATTCCCCAAAGTGGGGAAGTATGTCATATGGTCGATATTCGCATTTTTGAATATCGTTTTTATGTATCATTTTGTCCTTGTATTTGTATATATATCTCTTGTATTTGTCTGTTTACAGTCCGATATACAATCCATTATCCCATATCATTCCTATATCATTCCATTTCATCATCTTATTATAACAACTAATTTCTCATATTTCATTCTGACATAATTTGCATGCAGCAAAACTGAAGTAAATATCTAATAATTATATATCATGTATATAGTGATAGCAAGAATATATATTTAATCAAATCTAAGATCTAAACTCCACATTTCGAACAAAAAAGATGGGGCTTATGTCATGACCATTTGGTTTGTGTCGGACTGGTTCATTTCTCAGAGTTAAACAAGACTCTTTTATTCATTTTTAGTACGAATATTTAGTATAAAAATGTTACACCATATCTAAATAGTAAATAACGCTGAAAGTAAGTTTTTAAGCCTCAAACATATTCATACTTATTCACTATCAAGGGCTGGTAAATCTGCCAAGCATCTTTGCAGAATTATACCCCCTTTTCTACTTTGCTGTAATGATGCTATTTAGCACTGAGAAATTGGAGATACTGGTAGATATATTCGTTAATTATAGTCAATATATATTTTCGGACTTTTCGCAATACTGGCGTTTTGGAAACATTTCATTCTCAAAAATATGTTAATCATTCGATAAAATATTGATGTTTCTCTAGAAAAAAGAAGATTCGTATTCATTGAATGAAACATCTTATCTATTAGACTTAAACCGTGATGTGCTTTTTTCCTCTTTTTCATCTGTACATTTTTTTATTTGTAAACATCGACACGATCTCTACTGCGCCCCTGCTCATGCTCGAAGTTATGTCAGTGACACCTAAAACCCATCACCTACCCCTTAAAGGCACATGATGCCTGTGATACGAATACATTTAAACTTCTTCAGTAAGGGCAAGCATGAATTCTATAATGTTTAATTAATGTTTTAGAACATCTTTTATGCTTGTAACCTGAAGAAAATAGGGCTTAATGTGGAATTATTTGTCATGAAAGCAAAGCAGTATCTTAGCTTCGATTCAAAATACTTCAATAACAATAACTGTATTAATTGCACAGAAAGCAAGAGAAGAAAATGATGTTAAGGTTTTTGGAAAACTATTGACTTTTTGAAAACATTAAAAGTACACCAAAAATGAGAAGTTTGTGAGAAATGAAATAAAAGTATTTATGGGGCATAATGGGTCTTTGAAAATATAAATGTAGATTGAGAATAACGCAAGCTTTTGTAAAAAAATATAAATGCAGTAGTTAACTTTACATGAAAGTATTTTGTGATTTATTTCTATTTCAGTAAAAACTTCTTGAAGCTTAATATATATTATGAAGATCTGAACTATGAAAATCTCACAGAAGTTCCGGAAATAGAGGTAATGATAAACTCTCTTGATTTCGTACTACGATGACGTCATTGTTGAATAGCAATGTTTTAGTGTTTAGAAGGAAAAGAGTGTGAACGAGCTTGTATATATTTAAAGATATACTATGCTCAAATTTCATGTTTGAAAATATTTATAATTGCTACAAAGATTCCTTGTGAATATAAAATAAACATGTTTTAACTTCACACAAAGTAGATATGTTGTCTTTTATATTCTACACAATGTAGTGGTTACAATATTAATATACAGTGTCATTAAAAAGAACTGGCAGTTTTTGTTTTAAAAAAAAAGAGCAATTTTACTTGAATATAGGGCCTGTAATAGGGCACGCAATACATAATTCATAAATTGGACATATTCGGAAATAATATTATAGATTTTAAAAAAATTTCTGTGATAAAAAATATTTACCGCAGCGATGAGCATAATATGATTTAAAAGTAATATAATAAAACAACTT